>NC_083242.1:31071739-31119659 GCF_032191835.1 Heteronotia binoei
ACTTGGCCACTTCACTGCTCACTCCCAACTCTAAATCATTTATGAACAAGTTAAAGAGCATGGGACCCAGCACTGAGCCCTGCGGCACCACACTGCTTACCGTCCTCCACTGCGAAGACTGCCCATTTATACTCACTCTCTGCTTCCTATTACTCAGCCAGTTTTTGATCCACAAGAGGACCTGTCCTTTTACTCCATGACTCTCAAGCTTTCTAAGGAGCCTTTGATGAGGAACTTTATCAAAAGCTTTCTGGAAGTCAAGGTAAACAACATCTATCGGGTCTCCTTGTCCACAGGTTTGTTCACCCCCTCAAAGAACTGTAAACAGGTTAGTGAGGCAAGATCTTCCCTTGCAGAACCCATGCTGAGTCTTCCCTCAATAACCCGTGTTCATCAATGTGCCTATTCATTCTGTCCCTTGATAATGGTTCTACCATAATCACGAAAAATCACGAAAAATCACGAAAAGCAATGACTACTGATTCCCAATACTATGAACGAAACTCGAAAAGCAGCAATCAAATTAATTTCATAGAAAATTTACAAAACCCTTATTAATACAATTGATAGCGTCACTCCAAAATCATAACGGACAGTTCATTAAAGTCCTAAAGTCCGCCATTGCTCCAGAAGACTTCCCAAAGTTTAGAAAAACGATCCTGCCGCTCCATTTGCTCGTGCTCTCCAACAGTCCTGTGGCCGATATTGATCTTAAATGTTGATAGATGTATCAGTAAGAATTTCAATCCAGTCAAAATCAAGGCTTCAGTTCTTGGGGGTGGGGGGGAACCAGTGGGTTCATGGAAAACCTTTGACAGGGATGTGCATATATCACCGTTTCAGACCCCAGTCCTTTATCGAAGAGGCATCTCCCACTCATCAGCTAGCCCAGGTAACAGCCTCACAGCATGACGCAGAGAGAAACTCTCCTGGGGATTGGCAACCCTAACATTCTCCTGTTTTGAATATTCTTCCAACAAGGGATACTCCATTATCTATATCTCCATAGGAAAGGGGTAGTTCCAACTATTCCATCGTACTAGAGAGTGACCAAGGAAACAGAACTGAAGATAGGACCCCATGGTTGCCAGCTCTAGGTTGGGAAATGGCTGGGGTTTAGGGGGGGAGCCTGGGAAGGGTACAGTTTGAGGAAGGAAGAAGAAGAAGAAGAAGAAGAAGAAGAAGAAGAAGAAGAAGAAGAAGAAGAAGAAGAAGAAGAAGAAGAAGAAGAAGAAGAAGAGAAGAAGAAGAAGAAGAAGAAGAAGAAGAAGAAGAAGAAGAAGAAGAAGAAGAAGAAGAAGAAGAAGAAGAAGAAGAAGAAGAAGAAGAAGAAGAAGAAGAAGAAGAAGAAGAAGAAGAAGAAGAAGAAGAAGAAGAAGAAGAAGAAGACAGACTACGCAGCCAGAAGAAGAAGAAGAAGAAGCAATTTATTGCCGTTTATACCCCCCCGCCCTTCTCTCAGTATCAGAGACTCAGAGCGGTTACAATCTCCTGTATCTTCTTCCCCCCCACAACAGACATCCTGTGAGGTGGATGGGGCTGAGAGGGCTCTCACAGCAGCTGCCCTTTCAAGGACAACCTCTGCCAGAGCTAATGGTGAACCCAAGGCCAATCCAGCAGGTGCAAGTGGAGGAGTGGGGGAATCAAACCCGGTTCTTCCAGATAAGAGTCCACACAATTAACCACTACACCAAACTGGCTCTCAACAAGGACCTCAACAGGTATGTGAGAACATAAGAGAAGCCCAGTGGCCCATGTAGTCCAACATTCTGCATCACACAGTGGCCAAAACCCAGGTGCTATCAGAGGTAACACCAGTGGGGCCAGGACTCCAGAAGCCCTCCCACTGTTGCCTCCCAAGCACCAAGGAGACAGAGTATCACTGCCTCAGACGTAAGAACATAAGAGACAGCCATGTTGGATCAGGCCAGTGGCCCATTCAATACCCCCAACACTCTGTGCCCACACAGTGGCCAAAAAACCAGGTGCTTTCAGGAGGTCCATCAGTAGACCAGGACACTAGAAGCCCTCCCACTGTTGCTCCTCCCAAGCACCCAAGGAGGACAGAGCATCACTGCTCTTCAGACATAAGGAATATAAGAGATAGCCATGGTTGGATCAGAGCCAGTGGCCCATCCAGAGTCCTACACTCTGTGTCACACCCTGGCCAAAAAAACCCAAGGTCTATTCAGAAGGTACACTGTGCCCCCCCCCCCTGCCCAAGCACCAAGGAGACAGAGCATCATTGCCCCAGACATAAGAACATAAGAGAAGCCATGTTGGATCAGGCCAGTGACCCATCCAATCCAACACTCTGTGCCACACAGTGGCCAGAACCCACGTGCTATCAGGAGGTCCATCAGTAGGGCCAGGACTCCAGAAGCCCCCCCCCACCCCCATTGTTGCCCCCCCCCCCAAGCGCCAAGAATACAGAGCATCATTGCCCCAGACAGAAAGTTCCATCAATAAAGGTAAAGGTAATACACTGTGACTAATAGCCACTAATGGGCCTCTGATGAATATGTTTCTCCAACCCCATCTGGAAGCCGTCTCAGCTTGTGGCCACCACCACTTCCTGTGACAGTGAATTCGATGTATTAATGGCCCCGAAGCCTGCTCACAACAACCTTGCGCGGATGGTTACCAGCACTGAGAATCACAGGTCCAAGCTGACACCTAAAGTTTCATGGCAAAGAAAAGGATTGGAACCCAAGTCTTCCAAGTCTTCTCTCTCGACTACATCGTACTTCCTCTCATGCTTTAAAAAAAAACCCCCTGCGAAGGTATCATCTCCATCCCCGGTTGCCCATTTGAATATTGTACTAGTCATAGCCAAGCTCTGCACTCATTTAAAAAAACAATGGGGAGGGGGGACTGAGTGCAAAAAACCAATTGTAACGAGCCAAGTTCCGATGAGAAATCGTGAGCCAAGGAAATAATTTGGACATCTTTCCTTGCAGTCTCCTCCTCTTCCAAGATCCACTAAGGAATCAGGGACATGAGCACACTGTTTTCTTTTATTCCGTCTCCCATTTTCTCTCTTGAAGCCCTCAAACACAATCTTTGCATTCCGTCACTCCTAGTTCTCATTTTTCTACACTCCCAGGGAATCTCTTGCACAGCCTTCCATGTGGTGGCCCCACTGTTGGGGTTTTTCTTACCCCCTGTAGCAGGGGTGGCCAAACTGCGGCTCAGGAGCCACATGTGGCTCTTTCACACATGTTGTGTGGCTCTTGAAGCCCTCACTGCCCAGTTGGCCAGCTCGGAGAAGGCCTTTCTCTCTTTAAATCACTTGTCCAAGCCAACTGGCAGCTTGGAAAATGCATTTAAAGTTAAAGTTGCTTTCTTTCTACCTCTCCCTCCCCCATCTATTTGCTTTCCTTCTTCTCTCCCTCTCTTCTTCCCTGTCTTGTGGCACTCAAACATCTGACGTTCATGTCTTGCGGCTCTCAGACATCTGGTGTTTATTCTGTGTGGAGAGCCAGTTTGGTGTAGTGGTTAAGTGTGCGGACTCTTATCTGGGAGAACCGGGTTTGATTCCCCACTCCTCCACTTGCACCTGCTGAAATGGCCTTGGGTCAGCCATAGCTCGGGCAGAGGTTGTCCTTGAAAGGGCAGCTGCTGTGAGAGCCCTCTCCAGCCCCACCCACCTCACAGGGTGTCTGTTGTGGGGGAGGAAGATAAAGGAGATTGTGAGCCGCTCTGAGACTCTTCGGAGTGGAGGGCGGGATATAAATCCAATATCATCTTCTTCTTCTTAATTTAAGTAAGTTTGGCCACCCCGGCCTTGTAGAATTTGAACAGTTTCTATTAGAAATAACAATGTGATGTCCATAGCCGAGGTCTCTGGAATGCCACATTTCATGAACTATCGGAAGTGAAAAGATGTTACCCATGTGTAGGGGAAGGTGGGTAATAAAAGATGGGCAAAATCTACCTCCCCCACGACATTGTGTGAGCTGGTCTCCTAGGAGAGTAGGAGCACGGTACATTTCTTCTCCCACCCTCCCTCCAGAAACCATTGCCAAATAATAGCCCTCTATATACACCTCTGATCCCTTCGCCGGGACAATAATCCTCGTCTCTCTATTTGCTTTTAAGGAAGCTCACACACACAAAAGCCAGCCGAGCCTTAGCTTCCAAAGCTCTGGCTCTCTGTGTCAACCCTACACAAAGCTCTTGCGCTTTCCGGGATAGCCTGGACTCCTGCTAAGCACTCAAGAAACGCACCAGCCTTCCCTTCTTTCCTTGCTCTAGACCAGCGGTCCCCAACCACCGGTCCTCTCAGATGTCTGAGAGCTGCAAGACATGAACGTCAGATGTTTGAGAGCCACAAGACAGGAAAGAAGAGAGGGAGAGAAGAAGGAAAGTAAATAGATGGAGGAGGGAGAGGTAGAAAGAAAGCAACTTTAACTTTAAATGCATTTTCCAAGCTGCCAGTTGGCTTGGACAAGTGATTTAAAGAGAGAAATGCCTTCTCCAAGCTTATGGATAAAAATACTGAGCAGAGATCCATCAGTGGCTATTAGCCACAGTGTATGTGTGTGTGTGTGTGTGTGTGTGTGTGTGTATTTTGGCCACTGTGTGACACAGAGTGTTGGACTGGATGGGTCATTGGCCTGATCCAACATGACTTCTCTTATGTTCTTATGGTACCGGTCCGTGGCGTGTTAGCAACCGGGCCGTGAGTTGTATAATTATGTCATTATACATTACAATGTAGTAATAATAATAAGACGACAACGACATTGGATTTATATCCTGCCCTCCACTCCAAACTTCAGAGTCTCAGAGTGACTCACAATCTCCTTTACCTTCCCCCCGCACAACAGACACCCTGTGAAGTGGGTGGGGCTGAGAGAGCTCTTACAGCAGCTGCCCTTTCAAGGACAACTCTGCGAGAGCTATGGCTGACCCAAGGCCATTCCAGCAGGTGCAAGTGGAGGAATGGGGGACTTAAACCCAGTTCTCCCAGTCTACACAGTTAACCCCTACACCAAGAAAATAGACGTAAAGTGCACAATTGTATCATCCTGAAACCATCCCCCCCGCCACCCCCCCCCCCAGGTCCCTGGAAAAATTGTCTTCCACAAAACTGGTCCTTGGTGCCAAAAAAGGCTGGAGACCTCTGCTCTAGACTGAATGGGATTTGACAGGGTTTTCAATTTGTCATTGGTTCACCCCACACCGTAGCTAAGCTGCACTGCTTTCTGTAGGGTTATCCACACACATGAAGATGCCTTCTACTGAACGGGTCCATCAGTCCATCAAGGTCTGCATTGTCCACTCAGACCACCAGCAGCAGCTCTCTGGCTTCATTTCAGAAGGTGCTGAGGTTTAGTGGCAGAGAAGAAGATGATATTGGATTTATATCCTGCCCTCCACTCCGAATCTCAGAGTCTCAAACCGGCTCACCATCTCCTTTCCCTTCCTCGCCCACAGCAGACACCCTGTGAAGTGAGTGGGGCTGAGAGAGCTCTCGCAGCAGCTGCCCTTTCAAGGACAACTCCTACGAGAGCTACGGCTGACGCAAGGCCATTCCAGCAGCTGCAAGTGGAGGAGCGGGGACTTTGGGGGTGGAGCCAGGAGACTTTGGAGGTGGGGCCAGGAGACATTGGGGCGGGGCCAAGAGCAAGGGTGTGACAAGCATAATTGAACTCCGAAGGGAGTTCTGGCCATCATGTTGAAAGGAACAGCACACCTTTTTAAATGCCTTCCTTCCATAGGAAATAATGAAGGATAGGGGCACCTTATTTGGGGGCTCATAGAATTGGACCCCCTGGTCCAATCGTTTTGAAACTTGAGGGGTATTTTGGGGAGAGGCACTAGATGCTATACTGAAAATCTGGTTCCTCCACCTCAAAACACAGCCCCCCTAGAGCCCCTGATATCCACAGATCTTCCCTATTATTCCCTGAAACTGTTGGAGATCTAGAGCTGTGGGGGTGGGGCTTCCCCCGCCAGCTGGCTGGCTGGGGGCGGGGAGAAACCTGTAAAACCTGGAGATCCCCTGCTGGGACCTGGGGATTGGGAAGCCTAGCTGAAGATGATGTGAAAGACCTCTACGTGAGACCCTGGAACGTCACGGATGGGTATATCTGTTCCCTCAGAGGAGCAGTCTTGCGGGGGGAGGGGGAATCAGTATTCTGAAATACTCGCTGGTGCACAAACACATGAAGCTGCCTTATACTGAATTAGACCATCAGTTCATCAAGGTCAGACCGGCAGCAGCTCTCCAGGGTCTAAGGCTGAGGTCTCTCACATCACCTTCTAGAACAGGAGTGGGGAACCTTTTTTTCTGACAAGGGCCATTTGGATATTTATAACGTCATCCGTGGGCCATACAAAATCATCAACTTAAAAAAGAATGCGCCGCCGAGGGAGAACAGTTCAGGCCGGCAAAATGAATGCAAATAATTGTTTTTTTCTATTTGAAGTCATATGGGGAGAGCCTAATTCAGTACACACGCGCACACATCCTGGCCTGCCACCCTAGGCAAATGCCTAGGTCCAGGCATGTTAGGCCATATCCCCTGATATTAGCATATTAGGCCACACCATCTGGGGTCCCTGTGTAAGCACCAGTCGTTTCCGACTCTGGGGTGACATTGCTTTCACGACGTTTTCACGGGAGACTTTTTTACGGGGTGGTTTGCCATTGCCTTCCCCAGTCATCTACGCTTTCCCCTCAGCAAGCTGGGGACTCATTCCACCGACCTCGGAAGGATGGAAGGCTGAGTCAACCTCGAGCCGGCTACCTGAAAACCCAGCTTCCACCGGGGATCGAACTCAGGCCGTGAGCAGAGCTTAGGACTGCAGTACTGCAGCTTTAACACTCTGCGCCGCAGGGATAATTATCTGGGATAATCATGTGCAAATTGAACTCGTGGCAGCTGGCTCCCACTCCTGCCGCCCTCCCTAAAGCAGACCTTTAAAGGCACCCACATACCACAGCAGCAGTCCTTCACAATGCCCACGAGAGAGGGGGAGGAGGGCTCGGCCCAACAGAGGGCCAGACCAAGTGATCTCGAGGGCCATAAATGGCCCTCGGGCCTGACGTTCCCCACCCCTGTTCTAGAATCATAGAGTTGGAAGGGTCACCTGGTCCTCCAGGGTCAGCTGGTCCAACCCCCTGCACAATGCAGGAAACTTGCAAATACCTCCCCGCCACCACACCCCCCGTGACCCCTACTCCATGCCCAGAAGATGGTCCTGCCTGGTTCTTTTTAACTGGAGGTTCTGGGGATTGAACCTGCGACCTTCTGCATGCCAAGAAGAGGCTCTGCCACTAAGCTGTGGCCCTACACAAAGTTGCCTTATACTCAATAAGGCCACTGGTTCGTTAAGGTCAGTATTGTCTGTTCTGACTGGGTTCCAGAGTCTCAGGCTGAGGTCTTTCCCACCACCTCCTGCCTGGTCCTTTTGACTGAACCCAAGACCTTCTGCATGCAAAGCAGAGGCTCTTCCATTGAGCCATAGCCTTCTTCCAATCCACCATTACATTCAGCCACCAATAAGGAAGGAGGAGGACTACAGATTGATTACCCCGCCCTTCTCTCAGAGCAGGCTTACAATCTCCTTTCCCTTCCCCTCCCCACAACAGACACCCTGTGAGGTAGGTGGGGCTGAGAGAGCTCTCCCAGAAGCTGCCCTTTCAAGGACAGCTCTGCGAGAGCTAGGGCTAACCCAAGGCCATTCCAGTAGGTGCAAGCGAAGGAGTGGGGAATCAAACCCCGTTCTCCCAGTTAAGAGTCCGTGCGCTTACCCAGTACACCAAACTGCCTCTTTTCATTCCAATAAAGTCGCCTGCTCCTTGACTCCTGGGCCAACGTTACATCCGTCCAACCAGCCACACCCCTTAAGCTTATATTATGCGCTTTAAAAAAGACACCAAACTCGCAAATCTGCAAATGCATCCAAAACGCTGCATCATCTCCCATCTTTTGCACAATCGAGTCAAGGAACCTTAGCTGTTGAGTGGTGCCTGGGGTGAATAGACATCCCATTCCTGTTCTTCCAAAAATTGCTCTCGCTTGGAAGCTAAGCAGGGTTGGTACCTGAAAAGGAGACCCCCCCAAGGAAGGCTCTGAAAAGGAAGGCAGTGGCCAGCGCCACCTCTGCTTCTCACTTGCCATAGAAGCCCCTTGCTGGATTAGCCACGAGTCAGCAGCCACATTCCAGCATTGACTCAAACACACAAGGTTGGGGATCTTTGTAGCAGGAATTCCTTTGCCTATTCAGCCACACACCCCTGATGTAGCCAATCCTCCAAGAGCTTATGGGGCTCTTTGTACAGGGCCTACTGGGAGGGGAGGGACGGTGGCTCAGTGGTAGAGCATCTGCTTGGGAAGCAGAAGGTCCCAGGTTCAATCCCTGGCATCTCCAAAAAAGGGCCCAGGCAAATAGGTGTGAAAAACCACAGCTTGAGACCCTGGAGAGCCGCTGCCAGTCTGAGAAGACAAGACTGACTTCGATGGACCAAGGGTCTGATTCAGTATAAGGCAGCTTCATATGTTTATATATGTACTGTAAGCTCCAGGAGGATTGGCTACATCAGGGGGGTGTAGCCTAATATGCAAAGGAGTTCCTGCTACAAAAAAGTCCTGCAAACACAAACACACATTCTACTCCTCCTTAATTATGGCCAGCGAAGTTCTTGCATCCATTCTGGAATTGGATGAAGCACGTTTTGTCGCGGCTTTCAGCTTTGCCTTTGCATCTTTCAGCTGTCTACTGGGGTGGCCAACAGTAGCTCTCCAGATGTTTTCCGCCTACAACTCCCATCAGCCCCAGCCATCAGCCATACTGGCTGGGGCTGATGGGAGTTATAGGCAAAAAAACATCTGGAGAGCTACTGTTGGCCAACCCTGTACCAAATGCCTATCGATCAAACACTATACACACAAAGATTTCAGGTTTTCACGGCTGGCAACATCATTAGGGTTTGTAGAATCTTTCGGGCTCAAGTACCGTGTTCTACTGGAGAAAGTTTTTCTTCCAGACGTTTCGTTCTCAGCTGTGGAGAACATCCTCAGTGGCGTTGCAGCTGGAGCAGGCACTCTGACCTTCTTGGCTGCTGTGCACACACACTATACACACACACACACACCAAAAACAACAGCAAAAAAAAAAAAACCACTGCAAAGATACCACAGAAAAGCAGTCTCAGTGACAGAGCTGCAACTGCACATCAATTTCTTTTTTGCAACTGTGTTTTACCAGCATGCTCTTGCGCTCTCACGTCTCAATAAAACACCAGTCTGCCACCCGGGTCTCGTTACAACCGCACACCACCCTCACATCAAGATGGCACATGGATACAGCATTGAGAGAGAGAAGCACATGTATATTTTAAAATGCACATTAACTAAAAGCCACTGCCTGTGGTGGAGCATCAGGAGCACCCGCTGGTACAAAATTTGGAAAGAAGGGACAGATCCATTTCGGATTCCTAATGCATCCATTCCACTTTGGAAAGAAGATGGAGTAATTTGGGACCCCGTAAAAAAAACGCAAGGAAGGATCCAGATGAGAATTTTGGAAGCATTCCACACACACACACACACACACACAAAACACGACACCCATCCTCTCAATAAAATAACGTAAGAACCAAACACGGCCGCGGATGCACCTAGCGTCATGATGGATTGGGCCTCTCTTCCCCCACTAATTACTATTGGACCAGTTTCACACCGCACAGCCGGCTAGGCATTAAAAAGCATTCATAATACACCAAGCAAGATAATATCAAAGGAGCAACGGCCTATGGTTCTTTGAGCAGCACAGCTGCGCACGAAGAGTCTGACTAAGCAGCCGGAGGGGGGGGGGGGAATCAAAAAACGAAATCACACACACACACACACACAAAAAAAATGGCGAGTAATAGAAGAAAGGGAGCCAGGAATAAGAGACAGCAAAATTAAATTAACGACTCTGCCTTCGTTCCAGCAAACATCCATTTTCCCAAAAATGTGCAGCGGAATTAATAGCATGCCAGAGACTCTGCACCATCTCCCTACCAAGAAACTCTCCGTACAAACTATGAGTAAATCAGGAACTGGGTAGTTAATATCGGAAAGAGTTCTTTTGGCAACACGGACCAGCTATAGTTTGCCAGCTGCAATTTGTTTGAACGTCTCCGCGATGCCCAAACTGTGTTTATTTCATTGCCGATGGCAAATGCTTACAACCCCCCCACACACACTTTCTCCTGGAGAGAATATCTAACCTTCCCTCCCCCCCTCCCCCTTCTAGTGTGGCTTCCTTAAGACAAAGAGAGGAAAGATATGAGAAATTACCAAACTGTATCATAAGCTAAGGCAGCCAAGAGAAAATGATGCATGGCCTTACAAAGTGATTAATTTGGAGAGAAAGAAACCGTGGGGTTTATATCTGGAAGCAAAAAAAAAAAAAAAACACCTCTCGGGATGGAGAAGCCATTCCCCCCAGCCCTAGGAAAACACAAGGAATTCTCCTACAGTTCTGCAAAGAGAAAAAAAGCATACTCAGAGAACATTTCCCATTATTCACCCGGGGAGTGGGGGTCGGCCAAAAGGCAAAGTTGTTTGCTAGAACATTTCTCTAGAGTAGTGTTTCCCATTTGCAGGGTCGTGACCCGGTACCGGGCCACGGAAGCCTCACTACCAGGTCACAAGAAAAGCCAAAGCTAGCCCTGCCCCCAGCAAAGCTAGCCCCGCCCCCAGCAAAGCATGACCTCTGCTCTGCTTCCTTCCTTCCTCCATCTCTCTGTTGTGCAGATAAAAGCTAGCCTTGAAGACTGACACAGGCTGCAAAGCCTGCACTCCGTTTGGCTTCCTTCCTTCCCCCATCTCTCTGTTGTGCAGATAAAAGCTAGCCTTGAAGACTGACACAGGCTGCAAAGTCTGAGCTCTGTTTGGCTTCCTTCCTTCCCCCATCTCTCTGTTGTGCAGATAAAAGCTAGCCTTGAAGACTGACACAGGCTGCAAAGTCTGAGCTCTGTTTGGCTTCCTTCCTTCCTTCCCCCATCTCTGTGTTGTGCAGAAAGGAGCTGGGCTGCCTTTCCTTCCTTCTCTCCCCCATTTTTACCAAATGACCCCTGGGCAGAATTGTTGCTGGCTGAGGTCATCTGATGGTGAGGAAGGCTTTTTTCTCCCCCCCCCCCATTCTTTCTTTCCCTGCAAGTGATGCTCTGTCTGTATTCTTGGTGCTGGGAGGGGGGGGAAGCAACAGTGGGAGGGCTTCTAGTGCCCTAGCCCCACTGGTGGACATTCTGGAAGTGACATCACAGGAAAAGGTGGAGTTTTGGTTCAGTGTACCCCAGAAGTGACATCACTTGACCCTTGACACCACAGGAAATGACATAATTCCTGTCTCCCAGCTCCATTCCCAAAGTCTCCTGGCTCCACCCTCAAATTTTAGTGGGTCACGAAGGAGAAGTGTAAAAATAACCGGGCCACGGGAGATAAAACTTTGGGAAATCCTGCTCTAGACCATAATCCCCAGGCCACTTTACAAAAATTTGCAAAACAAAAATCAACCCATTTTAACAGTGCAACGTAAATAAACATAGAAAATTAACACATCGTAATGACATAGACTGGGGTGGCCAAACTGGCTTGGAAGCCACATGTGGCTCTTTCACACATATTCTGTGGCTCTCAAAGCTCCCACCGCCCCATCGGCCAGCATGGAAAAGGCATTTCTCTCTTTAAATTACTTCTCCATGCCAAGCCAGCTGGCAGCTTGGAGAATGCATTTAAAGTTTTAAAGTTGCTTTCTTTCTACCTCACCCTATTTGCCTGCCTTCCTGCCCTGCAGCTCTCAAATATCTGACGTTTGTGTCTTGCAGCTCTCAAACACCTGATGTTTATGCTATGCGGCTCTTACATTAAGCAAGTTTGACCACCCCTGAAATAGACTCCCACCATCAGTCTCCAATTCTGACATGGTTATTGCCTTTGCTTCTCCCCCTCCCCCAATTGAACCCAGGCTGATAACAACCAGAATACAAACTTTCTATTCTTTTAATCTGTTAAAAACCTTTTTCACCAGGGGTGGCATTCTAGCAGGAGCTCCTTTGCATATTAGACCACACACACCCTTGATGTAGCCAATCCTCCAAGAGCTTACAAGGCTCTTTTTTGTAAGCCCTTGGAGGATTGGCTACACCAGGGGGTGTGGCTTAATATGCAAAGAAGCTCCTTCTAGAATTCCACTCCTGATTTTCACTACTCTGCATCTAATTTGCTGCCCACTCTCTAGACGTGAGACTCTTTGTTGCATTCAGTTCCAGTGGCCTGACAAAGTGTGTTTGACGCACAAAAGCTCACACTCTGAATAAAACTTTGTTGCTCAGGGGAGGGACGGTGGCTCAGTGGAAGAGCAGCCACTTGGTAAGCAGAAGGTCCCAGGTTCAATCGCCGGCATCTCCAACTAAAAAGGGTTCAGGCAAATAGGTGTGAAAACCTCCGCTGGAGACCCAGGAGAGCTGCTGCCAGTCTGAGTAGACAAGACTGACTTTGATGGACCCAGGGGGGGTCTGATTCAGTAGAAGGCAGCTTCATATGTTCATGGGGAGGGATGGTGGCTCAGTGGTAGAGCATCTGCTTGGTAAGCAAGAAGGTCCCAGGTTCAATCCCTGACATCACCAACTCAAAAGAGTCCAGGCAAATAGGTGTGAAAAACCTCCGCTGGAGACCCTGGAGAGCCGCTGCCAGTCTGAGTAGACAAGACTGAATTTGATGGACTGAGGGTCTGATTCACTATAAGGCAGCTTCATAGGTTCATATGTCTAAGGGGAGGGATGGTGGCTCAGTGGTAGAGCATCTGCTTGGGAAGCAGAAGGTCCCAGGTTCAATCCCCGGCATCTCCAACTAAAAAGGGTTCAGGCAAATAGGTGTGAAAAACCTCAGCTTGAGACCCTGGAGAGCCACTGCCAGTCTGAGTAGACAAGACTGACTTTGATGGACCCAGGGGGGTCTGATTCAGTAGAAGGCAGCTTCATATGTTCATGGGGAGGGATGGTGGCTCAGTGGTAGAGCATCTGCTTGGTAAGCAAGAAGGTCCCAGGTTCAATCCCTGACATCACCAACTCAAAAGAGTCCAGGCAAATAGGTGTGAAAAAACCTCCGCTGGAGACCCTGGAGAGCCGCTGCCAGTCTGAGTAGACAAGACTGAATTTGATGGACTGAGGGTCTGATTCACTATAAGGCAGCTTCATAGGTTCATATGTCTAAGGGGAGGGATGGTGGCTCAGTGGTAGAGCATCTGCTTGGGAAGCAGAAGGTCCCAGGTTCAATCCCCGGCATCTCCAACTAAAAAGGGTTCAGGCAAATAGGTGTGAAAAACCTCAGCTTGAGACCCTGGAGAGCCACTGCCAGTCTGAGTAGACAAGACTGACTTTGATGGACCCAGGGGGGTCTGATTCAGTAGAAGGCAGCTTCATATGTTCATGGGGAGGGATGGTGGCTCAGTGGTAGAGCATCTGCTTGGTAAGCAAGAAGGTCCCAGGTTCAATCCCTGACATCACCAACTCAAAAGAGTCCAGGCAAATAGGTGTGAAAAACCTCCGCTGGAGACCCTGGAGAGCCGCTGCCAGTCTGAGTAGACAAGACTGAATTTGATGGACTGAGGGTCTGATTCACTATAAGGCAGCTTCATAGGTTCATATGTCTAAGGGGAGGGATGGTGGCTCAGTGGTAGAGCATCTGCTTGGGAAGCAGAAGGTCCCAGGTTCAATCCCCGGCATCTCCAACTCAAAAGAGTCCAGGCAAATAGGTGTGAAAAACCTCCGCTGGAGACCCTGGAGAGCCGCTGCCAGTCTGAGTAGACAAGACTGAATTTGATGGACTGAGGGTCTGATTCACTATAAGGCAGCTTCATAGGTTCATATGTCTAAGGGGAGGGATGGTGGCTCAGTGGTAGAGCATCTGCTTGGGAAGCAGAAGGTCCCAGGTTCAATCCCCGGCATCTCCAACTCAAAAGAGTCCAGGCAAATAGGTGTGAAAAACCTCCGCTGGAGACCCTGGAGAGCCGCTGCCAGTCTGAGTAGACAAGACTGAATTTGATGGGACTGAGGGTCTGATTCACTATAAGGCAGCTTCATAGGTTCATATGTCTAAGGGGAGGGATGGTGGCTCAGTGGTAGAGCATCTGCTTGGGAAGCAGAAGGTCCCAGGTTCAATCCCCGGCATCTCCAACTAAAAAAGAGTCCAGGCAAATAGGTGTGAAAAACCTCAGCTTGAGACCCTGGAGAGCCGCTGCCAGTCTGAGTAGACAGTGCTGACCTTGACTGACCAAAGAGGGTCTGATTCAGTAGAAGGCAACTTCATATGTTCATGTTCAAGGTTCCACTGGATTCTATCTTTGTTCTACTGCTTCAGACCAACACAGCTACCCCACTGAATCGAACACATCCTGGGACGGGTTAAACCAGGCCACAATCTAAAAGGGAAGAGGAGCCACGGCTCAGCGGCAGAACATCTGCTTGGCATGCAGAAGGTCCCAGGTTCCATCCTGAGACCCTGGATTGTCACTGCCAGTCTGCTAATACCGACCTTGATGGACCAAGGGTCAGATTCAGTATCGGGCTGCTGCGTGTGTCAATGGCCAAGATCTTCGAGGCCTGGCCCTTTGGCTCACATCTTAGGGCTGGCATCTTTGGCCGTGTTAAATGGAGAAGACACGTTGAAGCCCAGGTTGGCTTCTGCCGCTGCTAGCCAAGATCTTTCTTGTCAGCTTTGGATCTTTCATGGTGCACCCGAATGGCACCTCTCTGAGGCACGGTAGAGGTGTCTAAAAATTGTGGTCTGGAGAAAAGCATTGTTCACCCCTCATAATTGGCCAACCCTCAACTTTTAGTTGATCGGAGGATGGGGTACGGCAGTGGCTATCAACCATAAATGCTTGAATAAAACCTCCATGCCCAAAAGGAAAAAAGGCAAAGGTAGTCCCCTGCGCAAGCATCAGTTGTTTTCGACACTGGGGTGACGTTGCTTTCACGACGTTTTCACAGCAGACTTTTTACATGGTGGTTTGCCATTGTCTTCTCCAGTCATCTACACTTTCCCCCCAGCAAGCTGGGGACTCATTTGACCGATCTTGGAAGGATGGAAGGCTGAGTCAACCTGGAGCCAGCTACCTGAACCAGCTTCCACTGGGATCGAACTCAGGTCGTGAGCAGAGGGCTCCGACTGCGAAACTGCAGCTTTACCACTCTGTACCATGGGGCTTCCCAAAGGAAGTGCACCTTTAAATCAGGAGTCCCCAACCCTCGGTCTGTGGACCGGTCCCAGTCTGTGGTCTGTTAGCAACTGGGCCGTGAGTTGTATAATTATTTCATTATATATTACAATGCAAAATAATAAGATGACGACGACATTGGATTTATATCCTGCCCTCCACGCCGAATCTCAGAGTGGCTCGGAATCTCCTTTATCTTCCCCCATAACAGACACCCTGTGAGGCAAGAGGGGCTGAGAGAGCTCTCTCAGAAGTTGCCCATTCAAGGACAGTTCTGCGAGAGCTCTGGCTGACCCAAGGCCATTCCAGCAGCTGCAAGCGGAGGAGTGAGAAATCAAACCCAGTTCTCCCAGATAAGAGTCTACACACTTTACCACCACACCAAAATAAAGTGCACATTGTATCATCCTGAAACCATGCCCCTCCCCCCCCCAGTCCATGGAAAATTGTCTTCCACAAAACCAGTCCCTGATGCCAAAAATGTTGGGGACTATTGCTCTAAATGCTAGAGACCAGATTGAATTTGGGAGAGGTTCTCATCTTAAGAGACCTGAATTAGTTTTTTTAAGTGGATTACAAGTTGAACATATATGAACATATGAAGCTGCCTTCTACTGAATCAGACCCTCAGTCCAACAAAGTCAATATTGTATACTCAGACTGGCAGCAGCTCTCCAGGGTCTCAAGCTGAGGCTATTCACGCCTACTTGCCTGGACCCTTTTGAGTTAGAGATGCCGGGGATTGAACCTGGGACCTTCTGCTTACCAAGCAGATGCTCTACCACTGAGCCACCATCCCTCATTCTTTGTGTGGGGGAAATATTGGAAAGTTCCTACCGCATGCTGTTCCGTTTTCATTGCATGGACCGATGGTGCAATTATGCACAGCTTCTTTAAAAAGCATATCTCCAATTGTGCTAAGAACACACAAAGAAGATTCAAATGAAAAGAAAGATTCAAACGATTGAACTGTTAATTGGTAAGTAGTTTTATCTGTAATGCTGGTGCTATTTTTTTTTTTAATGTAAAATAGACTCTCCTCTTTGGGGTTTGTAGAATCTTTCGGGCTCAAGTGACGTGTTCTACTGGAGAAAGTTTTTCCTCCAGACATTTCGTTCTCAGCTGCGGAGAACATCCTCAGTGGTGTTGCAGCCGGAGCAGGCGCTCAGACCTTCTTGGCTGCTGTGCATTGAGTGGGGCCAGGGCTGCTGGAGAGCTGCTATTTGTAGGCTGGAGGGGGTGTGATGAAACATCCACAAACCAATTGCCCTTTCATCACACCCCCTCCAGCCTACAAATAGCAGCTCTCCAGCAGCCCTGGCCCCACTCAATGCACAGCAGCCAAGAAGGTCTGAGCGCCTGCTCTGGCTGCAACGCCACTGAGGATGTTCTCCGCAGCTGAGAACGAAACGTCTGGAAAGAAAACTTTCTCCAGTAGAACACGGCACTTGATCCCGAAAGATTCTACAAACCCTAATGATGTTACCAGCCGTGAAAGCCTGAAATCTTAGACTCTCCTCTGTTTTGAGACAAGGTAAAGGATGTATTTTGCTGTACTATATTGCACGCTACACCTACCTCGTTGTTTTATAGGTATTTTATAGGTTATATATGCTGGCATTTTTAGTACTCCTAAATAAATTTTATTTAAATAAGAAAAGAAAGGGAAAGTGGTGGGTATTAGATCTGGAGGAGAGCGCTGCGTTAGTCCGTTGCTGCAAAATCGCAGAGTTCAGTAGAGTTCAGTTAAGCACCTTGAAGACTAACCAACTGATTGTAGTGCAAGCTTTCGAGAAACACAGCTCTCTTCCTCAGAAGCATGGAGGGTATGTAGAAACTGGCCAGATAGATTTAGATGGAAAGGGGGGGGGGGAGTGGATTCAGGAAGTGGGTGCCACGTAAATGCAAAGCGGTTGCAAAAATCATGACAAAGGAAGAATCCAGGCTGGTTGGGACCACTTCCTTCTATTGATGGATCTGAATGGGTCATTTCATTGAAAAAGAGGTGCTGGAGCTCATTAGCGCAACTCATTTGCGCAACTCATATGCGTATGCCACACACACCCCGACATCACCGGAAGGTGGACTAAAGTACATCAGCTCAGCATCTACCTTCAAATGCTTCTTGAATTAGAATGGCATATAAAACCTTATGCCCATCTTACTTTTTAAATTACTTTCTTCTATGTTTGGTGAGAGCCAGTTTGGTGTAGTGGTTAAGCGCGCAGACTCTTATCTGGGAGAACCAGGTTTGATTCCCCACTCCTCCACTTGCAGCTGCTAGCATGGCCTTGTGTTAGCCATAGCTCGCTTATCTGGGAGAACCGGGTTTGATTCCCCCCTCCTCCACTTGCATCTGCTGGAATGGCCTTGGGTCAGCCATAGCTCTCTTATCGGGGAGAACCGGGTTTGATTCCCCACTCCTCCACTGGCACCTCCTGGAATGGCCTTGGGTCAGCCAGAGCTCTCTTATCTGGGAGAACCGGGTTTGATTCCCCCCTCCTCCACTTGCAGCTGCTGGAATGCCTTGGGTCAGCCATAGCTCTTGTAGGAGATGTCCTTGAAAGGGCAGCTTCTGGGAGAGCTCTCTCAGTCTCACCTACCTCACAGGGTGTCTGTTTGGGTGGTGGTGGTGGGGAGAAGGTAAAGGAGATTGTGACCGCTCTGAGATCCAGAGCATAGGGCAGGATATAAATCCAATATCATCTTCTTCTTCTATGCAGCTACAGTGGCATGAGGAAGATTTCCATCTCTCTGCTTCACAGGTTTGGATTATTTTTTGTGGGGGAGGAAATATTGGAAAGTTTGTCAAATCTTAGGGTTCAGCAAAATTCTCACCGGGGGTTTTGAACGATGGAGCCCAGAAGCAAGTATTGGGGAGTGGGGGGTAAGAAAGAAAGAGCACAATAAAATTTAGAGATTCCAAAGGCCTGCATGAAATAACCATCCAAAGTCCCTATCTGATGGTGATTTTCTTACACAGAGTGCGTCCCCCCCCCCCCCCTCGACTTTCCCCATGTCTCTCACTTTGTTACTCAGCCTCTAGGAAGAGCCCGGTGATCTCTTGGAATTCAAGCTAACCTCCAAATTACAAAGATAAATTCTCCTGGAGAAAATGGCTGCTTTGGAGGGTGGAGTGTATTCTACTGTTGCCTACCAAGGAGACTGAGCATCACTGCCCCAGACATAGGAACATAAGAGAAGCCATGTTGGATCAGGCCAGTGGCCCATTCAGTCCAACACTCTGTGTCACAGAAGAACATAAGAGAAGCCATGTTGGATCAGGCCAGTGGCCCATCCAGTCCAACACTCTGTGTCACAGAAGAACATAAGAGAAGCCATGCTGGATCAGGCCAATGGCCCATCCAGTCCAACACTCTGTGTCACATAAGAACATAAGAGAAGCCGTGTTGGATCAGGCCAATGGCCCATCCAGTCCCAACGCTCTGTGTCACATAAGAACATAAGAGAAGCCAGGTTGGATCAGGCCAATGGCCTATCCAGTCCAACGGCTCTGTGTCACATAAGAACATAAGAGAAGCCATGTTGGATCAGGCCAGTGGCACATCCAGTCCAACACTCTGTGTCACACAATGGCCAAAACCCGGGGTGCCATCACAAGATCCACTAGTAGGGGCCAGAACTCCAGAAGTCCTTTCACTGTGCCCCCCGCAACCACCAAGAAGACAGGCATCACTGCCTCAGACATAAGAACAAGAGAAGCAAAGTTGTTTCAGGCCAATGGCCCATCCAGTCCAATGCTCTGTGTCACATAAGAACATAAGAGAAGCCATGTTGGATCAGGCCAGTGGCACATCCAGTCCAACACTTGTGTCACACAATGGCCCAAAACCCGGGTGCCATCACAAGATCCACTAGAAGGGCCAGAACTCCAGAAGTCCTTTCACTGTGCCCCCCCCCCCACAAGCACCAAGAAGACAGGGCATCACTGCCCCAGACATAAGAACATAAGAGAAGCCAAGTTTGGATCAGGGCCAATGGCCCATCCAGTCCAACACTATGTGCCATACAGTGGCCAAAACAAGGTGTCATCTGGAGGTCCACCAGTAGGGCCAGAGGTCCACAAGCTCTCCTGCTATCACCCCACCCCAAGCACCAAGAAGATAGAGCAACACTGTCGCAGACAAAGTGTTTTATCTAGACCTTGTGGCTAATAGCCCACTAGTGGGCCTTTGCTGAATATGTTTCTCCAATCCAATCTTGAAGTGGCCTCTGCTTGTAGCCAGCATCACATCCTGTGGCAGTGAATTCCAGGAGAAGGAGAAGGAGGAGGAGATTGGATTTATACCCTGTCCTTCACTAGCCAAAGGCGGCCTCAGAGTGGCTTGCAGTCTCCTTTCCCTTCCCCCCCCCCACAACAGACACTCTGTGAAGGTGGTGGGGCTGCGAGAGCTCTGACAGAACTGCTCTTGAGCAGAACAGCCTTGAGAGAACGTGTGGCTGACCCAAGGCTACTCCAGCAGCTGCAAGTGGAGGAGTGGGGAATCAAACCCGATTCTCTCAGATAAGAGTCCGCGTGCTTAACCGCTACACCAAACTGGCTCGTATACCACCAAAGTCCTTTCAAATCTCCCAGAATTTTCCCAGCCTAGAGTTGCCAAGCCTAGCCTTTTTACTCTCTTTTTAGTTTTGGCCGAAACTTTGTCTGCTCCAACAGCTCCCAGCAGCCGTTTCCGTTGTGTGGATGACTCACCCGTCTCCCATACTTTACCGACATCTGTTTCTAGCTGGGCGCTCCAGCTGAAGTGAGATCTATCACCCCCTGAATGAAGTCTGGATAAACTGAAGGCTGATCTATTGGAAAATTAAGTCCCCTTCCAGCTTTTTCTCTCGCCCTGACACTTTGAAACACACCTCCATTCCCTCTGTCACTCAGCGCTTGTGCTCATGGATTCACTTGAAGTCTTCCTTCAAGTCCAGGTGACATCTGAATATACCTGTCACTTTTCCCCCAACAAAGCAAAGAGAAAAATGGTCTTGATTCTCCAAAGAGCTAAAATGCTGGCTACACATGTGGCTTGTCTTCAAGCACAGCAGCCCGTACACTGGAGAACAAGAGAGGAGAACGTCCCTTATAGCAGGGATGTCAAACATGCAGCCCGAGAGCCGAATCAGGCCCTCGGAGGGCTCCTATCAGGCCTGTGAGAAACTCACTGTCATCTGCTTCCTTCTCTCTCTCTCTCTCTCTTACTTCCTTCTGCATCTCAGCGTGCTTTTCCAGGCTTGCTCAATCGCACAGAGCTACAGAGCAAAGCCTCTGTTTTCTCCATTGGTTGAGGCTCCTCCCTTGGGGAGAAAGGGGGGAGGCAGAGCTTGCTTTGCCTGGCCTTCTTAATCACACAGCAGAGCTACTGAGTCAAGCCTCTCTTCCTTCTATTGGCTGAGGCTCTTCCTCCTCCTCACCCCCTGGGGAGAGGGGAAAAGAGCAAGAGCTTCCTTTGCCCAGTTCCCTCAATCGCAGGGAGAAATACAAAGCCCCTTTAAGGCCCACAAAGTTTTATTCAAGATTTGAGTTTCCTGTCTTGCGAGAGAGAGAGATTGAGATTATGCCAGGGTGCTCTTGGGTGCAACTGGTTTGCCTCCCCTTCCACTGTATTCATACCTTCATGATCTAGCCTTTCTCAGTAGAAAATCAATGTGAACTATTTAGATGAGGAATAACAACAGGGCAGTGAGGTGGATTAGGCTGACGGTGTGTGCTAGTCTGTGTCCTCTATCGTTTATATCTCCGCTACCTGGTGTTACATTTTATGTCACACATGGTCTGTCCTGACAAGGTCACATTTATGTCAGATCTGGCCCTCATAGCAAATGAGTTAGACATCTCTGCCCGATAGGTCTCCGAGTGGCAACCTTTCTGTAGTGAGCTGACGGATCAGGTCCATAGTTCAGAGACGGCTGCATCGCCTTCCTGGGGAGAGAAGTTCTGGCCACACTGATGCATGTCCTGGTTACCTCTAGATTAGATTACTGCAATATGCTCTAAGTGGGGCGGCCCCTGAAGACTGTCCAGAAGCTACAGTCGGTGCAGAAGGTTGACTGGCATGGGTCACGGGGATGACATCGTTTCCGTCACAGCCCATCTTCATTGGGGAGGGCAACCCCATCCGAAACAAGAGACCCTGGAATCCAGTCTTCTGCTCACGTCGGCAGATCACGAGAGGGAGGGCAAGGAAGGGTTGCGTCAGTGCTTAGCTCCCCTGGCCCTTTCTGACACCCCCAGGGAAATACTGATCACCACTTCAGGGTCAGAGAGTAATTTTCCTCCAGGCCAGTTTGACGGGGGATCCTGGAGGGGTTTTGCCATCTTCTGGGCATAGAGTAGGAGGTCACTGGGGGTGGTGGGGGGAGGTATTTGTGAAATTTGTGACCAATAAATTAAAAAAAAAATAAAATAACATTTCCTGGATCGTGCAGGGGGTTGGGCTAGATGACCGTGGAGGTCCCTTCCAACTCGATGATTCTATAAATCTGTGATTCAATAGCACAGGAGGAAGCTTCAGTTTCTTAGCCTACTTCCGCCCCAAAGCCACCTCTGGGCAATGGTTCAGGGTTTCTCCAGCCTCCTTGGCTCCACCGGAAGTGTGAGAGATGGACAGGTGTCATGAAGTAGCAGCCTGCTCCAAATCTCTGGATGAGCTTCTCCGATACGGGCCCCCTCCCAGAATTCCTTCCCAGCCAGCCAGCCTTACTATACACCCATAGGGCCATCTAACATCAAGATCTGGACTGAGCATACAAAGGGCTGGCTCCACTAAGCCTTCTGCTATGCCTGAGTCCAATCTGCAATGACTAAACGGACCAGGGGTGGCCAAACTGTGGCTCGGGAGCCACACGTGGCTCTTTCACATGTATTGGGAGGCTCTCAAAGCCCCCAATGCCCTGTCAGTTGACTTGGAGAAGGCATTTGTCTCTTTGAATCGCTTCTCCAAGCCAAGCCAGCCAGCAGCTTGGAGAATGCATGTCAAGTTAAAGTTGCTTCCTTTCCACCTCTCCCTCCCAATCTCTTTGCCTTCCTTTCCTTTCTCTCCCTCCCTCCCTTGGGGCTCTCAAACATCTGATGTTCATGTCTTGCAGCTACATAAGAGAAGCCATGTTGGATCAGGCCAATGGCCCATTCAGTCCAACACTCTGTGTCACATAAGAACATAAGAGAAGCCATGTTGGATCAGGCCAGTGGCCCATTCAGTCCAACACCCTGTGTCACAGAAGAACATAAGAGAAGCCATGTTGGAATAGGCCAGTGGCCCATCCAGTCCAACACTCTGTGTCACATAAGAACGTAAGAGAAGCCATGTTGGATCAGGCCAATGGCCCATTCAGTCCAACACCCTGTGTCACAGAAGAACATAAGAGAAGCCATGTTGGATCAGGCCAGTGGCCCATTCAGTCCAACACCCTGTGTCACAGAAGAACATAAGAGAAGCCATGTTGGAATAGGCCAGTGGCCCATCCAGTCCAACACTCTGTGTCACATAAGAACGTAAGAGAAGCCATGTTGGATCAGGCCAATGGCCCATTCAGTCCAACACTCTGTGTCACACAGTGGCTCAAAAACCCAGGTGTCATCAGGAGGTCCACCAGTGGGGCTAGAAGCCCTCCCACTGTGCCCCCCCAAGCACCCAGAATACAGAGCATCACTGCCCCAGACAGAGAGTTCCAATGATAAGCTGTGGCAATGACTTCCACATGTTGATCTCCCTTTGGGTGAAGAAGTACTTCCTTTTACCCGTTCTAATCCGAGTGCTCAGCAATTTCATTGAATTTCCATGAGTTCTCTTATTGTGAGAAAGGGAGAAAAGGACTTCTTTCTCTACCTTCTCCATCCCATGCATAATCTTGTCAACCTCTATCCTGTCACCCCGCAGGCGACGTTTCTCCAAGCTCAAGAGCCCCAAGCGTTTTAACCTTTCTTCACAAGCATTCCAACCCTGGAAATAGGGCCTCCCTCGTTCACTTCTAAATGCCACTTGCTGCGGGGGGGACAACAGGGAAAGGTTTTGGCTTTCAGGGGGCAACCAGTCGCCCTCTGTAAGAAGCTGTACTCCGGATTAGATACACTTCGGCTCTGTCCAGCAGAGTTCTTTTTCCTGCGTGTTTGCTCCGAAGCAAGGTTTTCAACTCTAGGTTGGGAAATTCCAGGAGATTTGGGAGTAGAACCCACAGAAGGCGAGACTTGGGGAGAGGAGAGACCTCAGGAAGGTATAGTGTCATGGAGTTTACTTCCAAAACAGCCACCTTCTCCAAGAGAAGTGACCTCCGTTGTCTGGAGATCTGTTGGCTGAACTTCTTCATCTGCAGATCAGTCATAATTCCTGGAGGTCTCCAGGTACCACCTGGGGACTGGCAACCCTACGATGAACACTTGGCAGTTAGCAAGGATAACCGCTGCGTTCGTTGCATTAGCAGTAGATGGCGCACTCCGGGGGCAACGATGACCAAACTTGCGTAACGTAAGAGCCACATAGAATAAACGTCAGATGTTTGAGAGCTGTTAAGAAGCGAGCATCAGATATTTGAGAGCCACAAGGAAGGAAGGAAGGAAGGAAGGAAGGAAGCAAGGAAGGAAGGAAGGAAGGAAGGAAGGAAGGAAGGAAGGAAGGCAAATAGATGGGGGGAGAGGTGGAAAGAAAGCTACTTTAACTTTAAATGCATTCTCCAAGCCCCCAGCTGGCTTGGCGAAGTGGTTTAAACAGAGAAATGCCTTCTCCACGCTGATTGACAGGGCGGTGGGGGCTTCAAGAACCACACAGTGTGTGTGAAAGAGTCACATCTGGTTCCCGAGTCACAGTTTGGCCACCCCTGTGTCTGGAGTCTTTTGCAGAACCCAGAATATGTTGTTTCTACAAACAAGCCTCCTCCCTCATTCACATAAGAGAATCGAGAACACAAAATTAAAAAAAATTGCTGACCTTTTAGAGTTAATCTTCCCTTCTGGAGAGCCCTTAGATCTTGTTCCACCTTTACAATCAAACAGGATTTCTCTACCCAGACGGGAGAGAACGAGCACTTATCGAAGGCCTGATCACCGATCCCTCCAGGGGATCTGGTGTGATATTTCAAGGGTTGTTGTTTTTTCTTTTCCCTCCCCTCTGCGGTTCCATTTGCCTCCTCCACACTGGCCAAATCCACCATCTAATCTGGCCGAGTCTCAAAAGGCAGGAGAGAAGGGGAGGGGGAAAACCAAACCAATAAATTTAAACTTGGATGCAGCGGAGAGACTGAACTGCAAAAGGGAGCCGTGCAATTCTATTCATTCATGAGAGAGAGAGAGAGACAGAGATAGACAGAGAGACAGAGACTTTCTTGGCCTGAAAATAAAGTACTGAAACAAACTATTTCCAAATTTACCA
This sequence comes from Heteronotia binoei, assembly GCF_032191835.1. Lineage (NCBI taxonomy): Eukaryota > Metazoa > Chordata > Lepidosauria > Squamata > Gekkonidae > Heteronotia > Heteronotia binoei. The sequence continues at coordinate 31,096,339 of NC_083242.1, forward strand.
TGTCATCACCTTTTCTTAACAGCTCTGGGCCTTGAAGAACAGCCTGATCCAGCAACTGCCCATCTCCAAGCCCAGGTGAAACGTATCCCAACTCCCAGGATAGCAACCAGCAAGTGAGAAAGCTCTTAAAGCTACAGGCCATCGAGGTAGGGATGCCAGCCTCCAGGCAATGGCAGGGCTTACAATTGATCTCCAGGCAACAGAACTCAGTTCCCTGGGAGAAAACTTAGCAGAGTGCACCCTGGGTCAGTCGTGACTCTGTCAGAGCTGTTTCTCTCAAGAGCAGTTTCTGTCAGAGCTCTCTCAGCCCCAGCTACCTCACAGGGTGTCTGTTGTAGGGAGGGGGAGAGAAAGGAGATTGTAAGTTGTACTGAGACTCTGAGTGAAGGGCGGGGTATGAATCCAATGTCTCCAGTTTGGTGTAGCGGTTAAGTGTGCAGGCTCTTATCTGGGAGAATCCATCTGGGTCCAGAATGTTTAGAATAACCTTGTGCTAACGGTGTAGAGTGCCTCTCCCCCATATTCACACAGCCAGGTCTTATCGGTTCCCAGAGAATGTGTGAGAAAGGGAGATGTTTTTATTAGCTGACATTCCTTAGTCACAAAGAGATACTAGTGAGTAGCCTTTGAACCCTCAACTCAATTTGCATCTTTATGTTAGCCTTTTGAAGTTATCTGTAACCTATCCCTTTGAAGCATGCCTATAAGTTACTATGCAATGCTATGTATGTCATTACTTCCAAGGAGTCTGTCCTTGGAAATCTATGGAGTTTCAACAATAAAGCAACTTTTGATTGAAGAACAAAAGCTTGATTATTGCGACACATCGATGCTTGACGGAGAACCAGGTTTGATTCCCCACTCCTCCCCTTGCACCTGCTGGAATGGCCTTGGGTCAGCCATAGTTCTGTCTTGCAGAGTTGTCATTGAAAGGGCAGCTTCTGGGAGAGCTCTCTCAGCCCTACCTACTTCACAGGGTGTCTGTTGTGGGGGGAGAAGATATAGGAGATTGTAAGCTGCTCTGAGTCTCTGATTCAGAGAGAAGAGCGGGGTATAAATCTGCAGTCCTCCTCCTTCTCCTCATCTTCTTCTTCTTTCACCTCCCCCCCCCCCAAGCCCTCTCTTGCCTTATGAGGCTGTGCCCCATATGAACTCATCCCCCCTCTGCTAGCGTAGGAGCATAAACTCCCAAACGAACAAATTTAAGAGCCAGGGAGCTGTAGTGTTTAAGACCCATGTTCAAATCCCGACTCCGGAACCGTTTGTGAGGCTTTCAGAACGGATCGGTGGACTGTTGGGAAAACCGTGACCTTTTAAATTGTCCTCTAGGATTGTATTCTGCTTTGTATGGTCTTCAATTGTTCTTAAAAGGTTTTCTGAGAGCTGGCATGGAAGAGAGAGAACTAAAGCAGGGAGATGAGAGCGACAACGTTCTGTGATCGGTGTGGTGCAGCCACGGAAGCTCAGCTGAGGCTATTCTGCTTTGGTTGCATGAGTGGGCAAGACTCACTGGGCAGGATGCCAAGAAAAAGAGCCAAGTAGGAGTCCAGTAGAACCTTGAAGCCCAACAAAAGTTTTATTCAGAATGCAAGCTTTCATGTGCATGCACACTTCTTCAGAGGATGAAACGGGGTACTCTCTGGAACCTTCTGCATGACACTGTCTGTCCAACGAGAAGCTGCATACGTGCTTGCTGCTCTGCCTGGACAGCTGCCTTTACTGAGCCTCCTGCATTTGGAGACCCTCAAGAAAGCGTAAGCTCTTCTTTTAATGCTAACATATCGTGGTGTCATTTCAGAGGGGACCCCTGTCGGTCTGCAGTAGACGAGCTAGATTCCCGTCCAGTTGCACCTTAGAGACCAACAAGATTTGGGGGAGGTATAGGTTTTTGAGAGTCAAAGGTCCCTTGAAAGCCTTGTATCTGATGAAGCGAGCTTGGACTCTCCAAAACTGATGCCTGGAGCCAGTGTGGTGTAGCGGTTAAGAGCGTTGGGCTAGGACCTGGCAGATCCAGGTTCGAATCCCCGCTCAGGCTATGAAAGGTTGCCGGGTAATCCTGGGCCGGTTGCATGCTCTCAGCCTAGTCTACCTCGCAAGGTTATTGTGAGGATAAATGGGAGGAGAACAATGTAAGCTGCTTTGAGTCCCCAGCGGGGAGAAAAGCGGAGTATAAAATGAAATAAATAGAAACGAAAACACCTAGAAAATCTTTTTTTGTCTCTAAATCGGGGGTGTCGAACTCATTTGTTATGAGGGTCAGATCTGACATAAATGAGACCTTGTTAGGCTGGATCATGTTGGGCTGGGCTGGGCTGGGCCGGGCCATGTGTGTCCTTATTTAAGATCAGGTAGCAGAGATATAAATTTTACAAAGAACGCAAAGACAATGTTTTTCAAAACTTAAAACGTTAGCACTCATTAGTCTTAAAGGTGCTTTCTTTATATTTCTCCCAGGGGATCCGGGGAACTGGGCAAAGGAAGCTCTGGCTATTTCCTTCCTTCTACAGGGACTGGGGGGGGAGCCTCAGCCAACAGAAGGAAAAAAGGCTTGGCTTAGTAGCTCTGCTGTGCAATTGAGAGGGCCTGGCAAAGCCAGCTATTCCTCCCCACTTCCTCCCCAAGGGAGGAGCCTCAGCCAACGGAGAAAATAGAGGTTTTGCTCTGCAGCTCCTGTGTAACTGAGTAAGCCTTGCAAAGGAAGCTGTGATTAATTAATTAATTTATTTATATTTAGACTTATATCCCGCCCTTCTCACCGAAGTGTCTCAGGGCGGCTTACAACATAATAATTTACACAGATTCAATTTAAAAGCATTTACAGATACAATTTAAACCATAATTAATAAAACAAATAAAAATAAAACCAGCGGTCTGTATGTGCATTTTATTCCATTCAGAAGGTATCCTCATTAAGAAGAAAGCGAGAGAGAAGGAGAAAGAAGAAAACAGCCAGTTGCTCGGGGGGGCGGGGCGGGCCTGATAGGATCCCTCGGGGGGCCTGATTTGGCCCCCAAACTGCATGTTTGACACCCCTGCTCTAAATGCTACTGGATTCAAATTTAGATATGGTATTTTGGACTCATTTAGGAACTGAAAGTGTGGAAGGGAAAATACAGGATTTTATGATATATATATTTTAAATCACCATTCAGCCAATCTGTTAGCGAACTGGAAAGGGGTAAAGTAATCCAAGTTTCAATCAAGGAAGCCGCGGCCCTCAGCCTGCAAGACCTGAGCAAGACCGTTATTGAAAGGACTATAGAATTCACAAGGCATGATTACAGAAGGTGTTCGATGCATGAAATAAGGGTTCCCCCATGGTCCACACTCTATTTATCAACCTCACCTTTTTGCTTTTAAATTTACAATGTTTTTAAAATGTGTTATTGTGAATTTTACCAGTGCTTGTTTCTTAGAACTCTTATGGTTTCGGAACAATTTGTTTAATATGCGCTGGTCACGAACCGCAATAACAAAATTGATTGCTCGTTAAAGATAACGGCATTTTGAAGGACGTGAATTCACAGCGTCGGCGAAAGTCGGAATCGAACTGACAGCTCTTCACACACACAAATAATCCTGCTCCTGAGACCCCCCCCCCCGAAAAAAATTATCCTTGTGGGAATGAGCCTCACTTTGAGGAAGGGTTGCCAGCCTCCAGGTGGGGCCTGGAGATCTCCCAGAATTACAACGGATCTCCAGAGGACAGGCCTCAAGGAAATAGCTGCTTTGACAGGTGGACTCCATAGCCTCACACACAGTGGAGGGTCTTTCCCTGGCTCCACCCTCAAATCCCTAGGAATTCCCCGACCCAGAGATGGCGGGCCAATGTGTCTTCTGGGTTAGAAAATGAAAGCCTCCCTCTCACCCCAAGCCTACCAGCTCCTGTGCCCAGGAAAGAGGGTGGGGTTGCCAGATCCGATTCCAGAAATATCTGGGGACTTTGGGGGTGGGGCCAGGAGACTTTGGGGGTGGAGCCAGGAGCAATATTTGACAAGCACGATTGAACTCCAAAGGGAGTTCTTTGGAGAGAGCCAGTTTGGTGTAGTGGTTAAGCGTGCGGACTCTTATCTGGGAGAGCCGGGTTTGATTCCCTGCTCCTCCACTTGCAGCTGCTGGAATGGCCTTGGGTCAGCCAGAGCTCTCTTATCTGGGGTTTGATTCCCCACTCCTCCACTTGCAGCTGCTGGAATGGCCTTGGGTCAGCCAGAGCTCTCTTATCTGGGAGAACCGGGTTTGATTCCCCACTCTTCCACTTGCCCCTGCTGGAATGGCCTTGGGTCAGCCAGAGCTCTCGCAGGAGTTGTCCTTGAAAGGGCAGCTGCTGTAAAAGTTCTCTCAGCCCCACCCACCTCACAGGGTATCTGTTGCGGGGGGAGAAGACATAGGAGTTTGCAAGCCGCTCTGAGGCGCTGAGATTCGGAATGGCGGGTGGGATATAAATCTGCAATTCTTCTTCGTCTGGACGACCCATTTCAAGGGACCACATACCTTTTAAATGCCTTCCCTCCATTGGAAATAACGAAGGATACGAGGGGACCTTCTTTTGGGACTCATAGAATTGGACCCCCTGGTCCAATCCTTTTGAAACTTGGAGGGTGCTTTGAGGAGAGGCACCAAATGCTATGCTGAAGATCTGGTGCCTCTACCTCAAAAAACAGGGGGGGGGGGCAGAGCCCCAGATACCCGCAGATCATTTCTCCATTATACCCTATGGGAATCTGTCTCCGTAGGGAATAATGGACTGCCCAGCAGGCATCCCCCCCCCCAGCTTTCTGATGACCCTGAAGCGACCCTAGAAGAGGGGGACGCCACCACCCCCTTCTTCATCCTGCCGCCCCCTGGTTTAATGAAGATGCCAGTCTGCCTGGAACCCCAATGGATGCCTTTGGCTGAGTAGCCCGAGCCGGCCCTAGCTGCGTTCTTCGATTGAGCCTGCTAATGACATTTTGCATTCAAGAGCGAAGAGCGGGGAGGGGGAGATTTCCTGGTGGGGGGAGAGAATAAGAGCCAGTTTGGTGTGGTGGTGAAGTGTGCGGACTCTTATCTGGGAGAACCGGGTTTGATTCCCCACTCCTCCACTTGCGCCTGCTGGAATGGCCTTGGGTCAGCCATAGCTCTGGCAGAGGTTGTCCTTGAAAGGGCAGCTGCTGTGAGAGCCCTCTCCAGCCCCACCCACCTCACAGGGTGTCTGTTGTGGGGGAGGAAGGTAAAGGAGATTGTGAGCCGCTCTGAGCCTCTGTCCTTGAAAGGGCAGCTGCTGTGAGAGCCCTCTCCAGCCCCACCCACCTCACAGGGTGTCTGTTGTGGGGGAGGAAGGGAAAGGAGATTGTGGGCCGCTCTGAGACTCTGTCCTTGAAAGGGCAGCTGCTGTGAGAGCCCTCTCCAGCCCCACCCACCTCACAGGGTGTCTGTTGTGGGGGAGGAAGGGAAAGGAGATTGTGGGCCGCTCTGAGACTCTGTCCTTGGAAGGGCAGCTGCTGTGAGAGCCCTCTCCAGCCCCACCCACCTCACAGGGTGTCTGTTGTGGGGGAGGAAGGGAAAGGAGATTGTGGGCCGCTCTGAGACTCTGTCCTTGAAAGGGCAGCTGCTGTGAGAGCCCTCTCCAGCCCCACCCACCTCACAGGGTGTCTGTTGTGGGGGAGGAAGGGAAAGGAGATTGTGAGCTGCTCTGAGACTCTGTCCTTGAAAGGGCAGCTGCTGTGAGAGCCCTCTCCAGCCCCACCCACCTCACAGGGTGTCTGTTGTGAGGGGAGAAGACACAGGCGATTGTAAGCTGCTCTGAGTCTCTGATTCAGGGAGAAGGGCGAGATATAAATCTGCACTTCTTCTTCTTCTTCCTCTTCTTCTTCGAGAAGGTTTATTTTCTGCCTGGGGTTTCAATAAAGGGCGTTGGGGTCCTGATTTCCCGTGGGAACCCACGCATGAAGCCATCGGCAACGGGAGAACTGAAGGCACAGAGCTTGCCAACCTCCAGGCGGGAAATTAAGGTAATAAACCTCCGCAAAACTCAGCCTCAAATTACCAGATATCCGTATCAAATAAATACAAATCCTAGACATTTATATTCAATTGTGCAAAAGCATTCCCTATAAAGATGGCAAATAAAGGACATCAACCTTGGCCCAAAGTCCTTTGCAGACAAATCAATGTCCAGGAAATTCCAAAGGCTGGATGAAGGCAGAAATTCAAACGGGCAAGCCTTTCACGAAGAACAACGCTTCCAGAGGGGGGGGGGGGGTTGGCATTGAAAAATGTCACATAGAGAACGATGCTCCAAAGAACTTATCCTTTTGTGCAGCAAGGCGCATAAGTTTTGGAAGGGGACGCGGTAGCACTTTGGCCCCACGTTTCGCACTCGCTTCTACAAGGTGCGCACAAAAGCGACATGTGAAACCATACAAAATATTAAGCATACGCGGCGGGAAAGTCTCCAGTGCGGGAAAATGCATACCTTCCAACGAATCCATTACATCTCCAGGCTGCTGCTTACAACAAGGTATGGTCAGTTTCCTAACCCCTTCTAAGAGACGCTGAATGTAAAGTCCCCAGGTGAACGCGCTTACAACGCTCTTAAAGCCGCAGCTTACCGTCATCTAACAGTGATTCTTCCCTATATTCATAGACGTTGGCAAGTCAACCAAATACGACTGAATCGGACACATTTTTAAGAACGGTTGCAAACAACGAGAAAGATCCCAATGGCTGTTAAGCCCCAACAGCGCTAAAGTCCGCAGATCTCCCGGAAGGAGGTGGGATGCCTGGGCCACAGAGATCATTTGCCCTGGGGGGAAATGGGCTGCTTTGGAGGGCGGACTCTCTGACGTCATACTCCACGGAGGTCTACCCCCCCCTTCCCAGGGCTGCGCTCCCGAATCTTCAGTTATTTCTTAACCGGGAGTTGGCAACCCTACATTTGCTTATCTCATTGCTGCATTAGGAAGTAAGTCCCATTGGAGGGCTTACTCCTGGGAATGCCCCCTTCCCGGGATAGAGTCACCCCTCCTCCAGCCCCCAGTTCACAATACATAAGACTTGCCTTCTGAGCATGTGCAGAGTGCGTTTCCCGCAAGTCGCGGGACTGCACAAACTGGTAGCATCCAGAGCTAATCCCCGGGACCTCTCCGTCCTGAAACTTTGCTCCCCCACCCCAAAGAAACCCCCCCTCCTGTCAAATTCCAGCCCTCTTTGTGTGGCCCGGAACCTCTTTTTCATGCAGTCCCGAACAGTTCTTTCTATTTCAGAGAATAAAGCTGGGAGAGGACTGGAACTGCAGGTTGGCACGCATTCTCACGTAAGCGCAGACACGTGTCTGCGACCCTCCGGCTTCCGGCGCGCACAGAGAGCTGTTAACAAGACTTAAGAGCCGAAAGACCTGTCAAGCAGAGTATATCTTCAGGCATGCCTTCGTGCTCCGCCCTCCCCCCCTCCGCTCCAAATCTCTTTTAAACAATGCTGGGGAAACGAGCCCTTTCTTGAAACCTGCATCCGGATCTCTGAAGCTCGGTTATCCGTCCGCCAACACGCACCCTCCAAAAGGGACCTTCCTCGAGGGGATATTCCCAATATCTCCCCAAGACCACCCCCCTCTGTAGGACAGGGGTGCAGCCCCTCTGTAAAGCCGGGACCCCCCAGTTTATCCGACCACCCGGGGCTCTGAAAGTCCAGGAGGGAAAGGCTAGCTTGCAATCCGGTTTCTTTTGGTCCAGAATAGTAAGAAGAAGAATCTTCTCCCCCCACAAACAAACACCCTGTGATGTGTGTGGGGCTGAAAGGGCTCTTATAGCAGCTGCTCTTTCAAGGACAACTCCTAGGTGAGCTCTGGCTGACCCAAGGCCATTCCAGCTGCTGCAAGTGGAGGAGTGAGGAATCAAACCCGGTTCTCCCAGATAAGAGAGCTCTGGCTGACCCAAGGCCATTCCAGCTACTGCAAGTGGAGGAGTGAGGAATCAAACCCGGCTCTCCCAGATAAGAGAGCTCTGGCTGACCCAAGGCCATTCCAGCTACTGCAAGTGGAGGAGTGAGGAATCAAACCCGGCTCTCCCAGATAAGAGAGCTCTGGCTGACCCAAGGCCATTCCAGCTGCTGCAAGTGGAGGAGTGAGGAATCAAACCCACTTAATCACTACATCAAACTGGCTCTCTACCTTCTCCCCCCCCCCCACGCCCCCAACAGACACCCTGTGAGGTGGGTGGATTGGATACTGGTTGGATATCCCGCCCTCCACTCCGAATCTCATTGCTGCTCACAATCTCCTTTCCCTTCCTCCCTCACAACAGACACCTCGTGAGGTGGGTGCCGCTGAGAGGGCTCTCACAGCAGCTGCCCTTTCGAGGACAACCTCTGCCAGAGCTCTGGCTGACCCAAGGCCATTCCAGCAGCTACAAGTGGAGGAGTGGGGAATCAAACCCGGTTCTCCCAGATAAGAGAGCTCTGGCTGACCCAAGGCCATTCCAGCAGCTGCAAGTGGAGGAGGAGGGAATCAAACCCGGTTCTCCCAGACAAGAGTCCGCGCACTTCACCACTACACCAAACCGGCTCTCCTGTCTTTCCCATACGGACGGTCCTTGCCTCCTAAAGTGGGGGGGGGGGAGGAGAGTCATATCCTGGCTGTAGGGGTGACAACTCCAGGTAGGGAAATTCCTGGAGATTTGGGGATGGAGCAGGGACCTCAGCGGGGTACAAAGCCTGCAACGCAGCCATTTTGTCCGGAAGAGTTAATCTTTGTAGTCAGGGAGCGAGCTGTGATTCCCGGGGGGGGGGGGTCTCCAGGTCCCGCCTGGAGGCTGGCAACCCTAGGAGCTACAGCCCGTCTCGGCCAGCCTCTTCCTCTTTAGATTCGGACTTCTGCTGGAGCTTCTGTGACAGCAACCCAAAAAAATCAGAATAGACTTCAGTGGGGCTTACTCCCGGGAAGCCCGCACTCTCCTCCTCTTCCTACACGACAGCCCTGCGAGGAAGGCTAGGCTGAGAGACAGAGCGGGACTGGCCCGAAGTCACCCAGCGCGCTTCCTAGCGGAGTGGGGGTGGGGGGAGATTCGAACCCGGGTCCCTCGGATCCATGACACCTCTCTTTCCGGATCCAACACAAAGGGAAGGGAGTTTCCCGTCTTTTGTGGAAATCTATCTGAAAAGGAGGCTAGCTAGACCCCCCCCTCCCTTCTCTGAGTGGCGGGGGGGGGGGTCTCGACGGGGCGGGCAGCTCCCCCCGCCGCTGCGGGCTGTCGGTTCTCGGCAAGCTGACTCCGAGCGACGCCTGACCCCCTCCGCAAAAAGACTCTCCTCAAGGGAAGGCGCCCCAGGTTGGGGAAGGGGGCGGGCGACAGACGGGGCGGGGGGAAGAGGGAACCGGTGGGGGAGTCGAAGGGGGTTCGAAAGGTAGGAAATGGGCTGGAAACCCTGGAGGGGCGGGGGAACCAGAGGTGGGGGGAAAGACCTTCTTTCCAAGGCGCGCCCCTCACCCGGGCGTCGGGTGTCCTCAGTCCCAACCGCCGCCCCCCAGCTCCCCCTGGCCAAGATTGTTGGAAGGCAAAGCAACCCCCTCTCTGGAGGGGGGGACAGAGGGGGGGGAAAGACCGTCGAGCCTCCCCCTTTCTTTCCAAGGGGCGCCCCTCACCCTGGCGTCGGGTCTCCGCAGTCCCAACCGCCGCCCCCCTCACAGCCCCCCCTGGAAAGGAAGCCTCCCTCCAGCTCCCGGGATGGACTCGAAAAGTGCGGGGGGGGGGCGGATTTCTCGCGAGTAAGCCACCTCCAGGGTGCCCTAGACCGGGTCTCGCCTCCCGGGGGGGGGGGGGGGGAATGCTCAGGTTCGCCGGGGTGGGTGGCTGGGAGGGAGGGAGAACCGCCTTACCTGCGAGAAGAGCCGTCGGACAGGGTGGGGCTTCCTTCCGAGTAAGCGCCAGAGGGGTGGAATTGGGAAGGGGGGGAGAGAGAGAGCTCTCTTCCAAGGAAAGCCGGTTGCCGGGCAGAAGAGCGGCGCCTGCTCCCGAGTAAACGGGAAAGGGACGGGGCTCGCCGGCTCTGAAAGGCGCCTCTGTGCGCGGCGACGATCAGCCCCCCTTTCAAACCGCCAGCGATGCAATTCCTCCACTCCCCCCCCCCACATCCCCTCCCGCCCCGATTCTCTCTCCTCTCTCTGTATCCCCCGCACGATCCCTCGCGCTCCAAGCAGCAGCCAATTCAAACAGCATACAAAGCAGCCCGCTCAGGTCGAGACTCCAGGCAGCGGGATAGATAGATAGATAGATAGATAGATAGATAGATAGATAGATAGATAGATAGATAGATAGATAGATAGATAGATAGATAGATAGATAGATAGATAGATAGATAGATAGATAGATAGATAGATAGATAGATAGATGATGGATGGAGATTATGTAGATGACAGATAGATGACAGATAGAAGAAGAAGAAGAAGAAGAAGAAGAAGAAGAAGAAGAAGAAGAAGAAGAAGAAGAAGAAGAAGAAGAAGAAGAAGAAGAAGAAGAAGACTGCAGATTTATATGACAGTTGGATAACAGATTGGATGGATGCATGCATGATAGATAGAGAGAGATGGAGAGATGGTAGATGATGATGATGATGATGAAGAAGAAGATGTTTGGATAGATAGATTGGATGGATGGTTGATGGATGGTTGATGGATGATGAAGAAGAAGAAGAAGAAAAAGAAGAAGAAGAAGAAGAAGAAGAAGAAGAAGAAGAAGAAGAAGAAGAAGAAGAAGAAGAAGAAGAAGAAGAAGAAGAAGAAGAAGAAGAAGAAGAAGAAGAAGAAGAAGAAGAAGAAGAAGATAGTTGGATAGATAGACTGGATGGATGGATGGTTGATGGATGGCAGATAGATAGATAGATAGATAGATAGATAGATAGATAGATAGATAGACAGATAGATGAAAGAAGACTGCAGATTTATATGATAGTTGGATAGATTGGATGGATGGATGGATGGATGGATGGATGGATGGATGGATGGATGGATGGATAATGATGATTATGTAGATGACAGATAGAAGAAGAAGAAGAAGAAGAAGAAGAAGAAGAAGAAGAAGAAGAAGAAGAAGAAGAAGAAGAAGAAGAAGAAGACTGCAGATTTATATGACAGTTGGATAACAGATTGGATGGATGGATGCATGATAGATAGAGAGAGATGGAGAGATGGTAGATGATGATGATGAAGAAGAAGAAGATGTTTGGATGGATGGATGGATGGATGGATGGATGGATGGATGGATGGATGGTTGATGGATGGTTGATAGATGATGATGATGATGAAGAAGAAGATAGTTGGATAAATAGACTGGATGGATGGTTGATGGATGATAGATAGATAGATAGATAGATAGATAGATAGATAGATAGATAGATAGATAGATAGATAGATAGATAGATAGATAGATGATGAAAGAAGAAGAAGACTGCAGATTTATATGATAGTTGGATAGATTGGACGGACGGATGGACGGATGGATGGACGGACAGGCAAGACAGAGGGAAGATCCACAGAGATGGCAACCGCCCATATTCCCTCCCCTCCAAGAAAAGCGAATTGGTACCCAGTGTGGGAATCTTGAAATCAATCCAGAGTGGCTGGCTGCAAAGGTCTTAGTCGCTCCCCCCTCCCCATCGGAGCAGACCCAGGTTCTGAGGAACTGACATGGATTCCCACGCTCACAGAATCTGCACATGTGGAAGAGAGGTGATGGGCAGGGGGAGAGAGGTAGGAAAAAAACAGCCCTTCTCAACCTTGGAGATCACCACCCACCCACCCACCCCAAAAAATCACCAGTATCTTTTAAAGTGTAGGGTTGCCAACTTCAGGTTGAGAATTTCCTCGAGATTTTGGGAGTGGAGTCTCGGGGGTGCAGGGTTTGAGGGAGGGGAGGGACCCCAGCAGTGCACGCTGCCATAAGGACCACCCTCCAAAGCTGGCGTTTTATTTCCTGCAGGGGAACTGATCTCTGTCATCCAGAGATGGGCCCGGAGATTTCCAGGCCCCACCTGGAGGATGGCAACCTCACTAAACAGAGACAGGGCCTTCCAGACTTACAAGAATAATAATAATAATAATAATAACTTTTATTTCTATCCCGCCCTCCCCGCCTAGGCGGCTCAGGGCGGCTAACAACAACTTAGACATTAACATAAATGATAAAACTTTAAATTTAACAATTAAAATTAAGCATAAAAACCAGTCAGTTAAGTTAAAATACATGATTTTCGTTAGCCTAGATATATATGAGTGTATCTGGCAGCGATTGAGCTGTTATGGCGCTGGTTCTGCCAGTTTAGGTAGTCTTATAGATGGCGGTTCTTACACCAGGCAACTCAGCAGTCAGTGTCGTTATAAGCTTGCCTAAAAAGGGCGGTCTTGCAGGCCCTGCGGAACTGGCCGAGGTCCCGCAGGGCCCGCACCTCCTCCGGAAGCTGGTTCCACAATGCCGGTGCAGCCGCTGAAAAGGCCCGTACTCTAGTATGTTGGAGTTTGACCTCTCTCGGCCCAGGGATGGTCATTTTGTTTTTACCCACTGACCTCAGTGCCCTCTGGGGTTCATATGGGGAGAGACGGTCCCTTAGGTAGGCTGGTCCTCGGCCATATAGGGCTTTAAAGGTGATAACCAACACTTTGTACTGGACTCGGTAGATAATTGGTAGCCAGTGCAGTCCGCGCAGCCCCGGCCGTATGTGCTCCCATTTCGAGAGCCCTAACAGTAGCCTGGCCGACGCGTTCTGCACCAGCTGTAGCTTCCGAGTCCGGCACAGAGGTAGCCCCAAGTAGAGGGCATTACAGTAGTCCAATCTTGAGGTGACCGTTGCATGGATCACTGTTGCGAGGTCCCGGCGCTCCAGGAAGGGGGCCAACTGCCTTGCCCGCTTCAGATGGAAGAATGCTGACTTGGCAGTGGCTGCTATCTGGGCCTCCATTGATAATGAAGGCTCCAGTAAAACACCCAAACTTTTTACCTGGCGCGCTGGTTCCAATGGTGCACCATCGAAAGTTGGGAGAGCTATTTCCCCTCCCCGAGCGCCACGACCCACACAAAGGACCTCTGTCTTCGCTGGATTCAACTTCAATCCACTCAATCTGAGCCACGTCGCCACAGCCTGTAAGGCCCGATCCAGGTTCCCCGGGGCGGAGCCAGGCCGGCCATCCATTAGCAGATAGAGCTGGGTGTCATCCGCATATTGATGGCAACCCAGCCCAAACCTCCGGACAATCTGGGCAAGGGGGCGCATATAGATGTTGAACAACATTGGGGAGAGAACTGCTCCCTGAGGCACCCCACAGTCAAGTGTGCGCCTCTGGGATCGCTCACCCCCAATGGCCACCCTTTGTCCCCGATCAGAGAGGAAGGAGGAAAGCCATTGTAGGGCCAACCCCCCAACCCCTATGTCGGCGAGGCGACGCTTTAGCAACTGGTGGTCGACTGTATCAAATGCCGCCGACAGGTCTAATAACATCAGTACCGCGGCGCCGCCCCGATCCAGATGCCGCTGGAGGTCATCTACCAAGGCGACCAGCACTGTCTCCGTCCCATGGCCCGGTCGGAACCCAGACTGGCACGGGTCAAGAACGGAAGCGTCATCTAGGAACCTCTGTAGCTGCAACGCCACTGCCCTCTCAATAATTTTACCTAAAAATGGTAAGTTAGACACCGGACGGTAGTTTGCCAATTCGGCCGGGTCTGCTGTACTTTTTTTTAGGAGAGGGCGAACCAACGCCTCTTTCAAAGGCGTTGGGAAGTGCCCCTCTACGAGGGATCTATTTATGATGTCCCGTAAAGGACATCTAAGCTCCCTCTGGCAAGATTTAATCAGCCAGGAGGGGCAAGGATCCAAATCGCATGTTGTTGGGCGAGCAGCGGAGAGGATCCCATCGACTTCCTCCAGGTTGAGCGGATCGAAGTGATCCAGGGCCAAGCCCGAAGACAGGCACGGAGCCTCAATTTCACTCACTGTTTCCAAGGTGGTAGGCAGGTCTTGGCGGAGCAGTGAGATTTTATCCGCAAAATATTTCGCAAATGCCTCACAGCCGATCTCCAATTCCCTAATGTTTGGTTTGCCTTGTGGCAATGTTATAAGATCCCCAATTATTCTAAACAATTGTGCTGGGCGCGAATCTGCGGATGCAATCTTGGTTGCAAAGTAATTTTTCTTTGCAACCTTGACTGCCATCTCATAAGACTTCATAAACGTTCTGTAGGATGTTCTCACTGCTTCGTCCCGAGTATGTCTCCACTGCCTCTCTAGTCGTCTGAGCCCTTGTTTGAGCTGGCGCAGTTCTGAGGTGTACCATGGCGCCAGTCTCGTACGAGGGCGCAGAGGGCGCCGGGGTGCTATTTCGTTGATGGCCCTGGTTAGTCGGTCTTGCCAGATTTCCACAAGGCCATCGAGGGAATTGCTAGTGGGCCAAGGATCCCCCAGGGCCGTTTGGAACCGTTCCGGGTCCATCAGGCCCCGGGGGCGAGCCAAAATAGGCTCTCCGCCCATACAGGGTTGGAGTGGCGTCCCCACACGGGCCTTAAGGGCTAGGTGATCCGACCATGGTACCGCTTCTACCGCGATATCGCTCACCGAAATCCCGGACGCAAAGATCAGGTCTAGTGTGTGACCAGCTTGATGCGTGGGAGTCGTAACAAGTTGAGAGAGCCCCAGTGTCGCCATGGAAGACACTAGGTCCATCGCCTGAGTGGAGGCCGTGTCATCGGCATGGACGTTGAAGTCACCCAGGACCATAAGCCTCGGGAACCTCAACGCCCAGCCCGCCACTGCCTCCAATGTCCCCGTATAGGACAACACTGTTAGTTCCAAAATAAGCAGTGGGGTCTTGGGGGGATCAGACAAAATGCAGATCGCACCACAATGACGTTGGAAGGGTTCACACGACGATCAGTCTGTGCGGAAAGGCGAGGAAAGAAGAGACCACTTAGTATTTGAGGGCTTTCAGTCTGTTGAGACCTTGGGAGCTAGACAGAGCTCCAAACCAAGAGCTCTGTGCTCCTTGAAGGCTTTCTACCTACCCGCCTTCATCAAGAGGGGGGGGGGCAGTGCTGAGTGCTCCCCAGGCCCGTAGCTACAGGGGGGCAGGCCCATCCTTTCAACCCCCCCCTTCCGACGGTATGGCCCCTCCAGTGAAGGGTCCCCAATCTGTCTTCTTTGCTCACCGCCACCCTGAACAAGTCGTAGCATAGTTGCTGGTCTCTCTGCCGCAAAAGGGACACATGAGAAAGGCAGTGGGGAGCAGAGCTGTTGTAACTGCCCAGGTGAAGCGGGCTTATCTTGTGGAACAAGAAGCAGCGAAGAAGAAGAAGAAGAAGAAGAAGAAGAAGAAGAAGAAGAAGAAGAAGAAGAAGAAGAAGAAGAAGAAGAAGAAGAAGAAGAAGAAGAAGAAGAAGAAGAAGAAGAAGATGATATTGGATTTATCCCGCCCTCCACTCCAAAGAGTCTCAGAGCGGCTCACAATCTCCTTTACCTTCCTCCCCCACAACAGACACCCTTTGAGGTGGGTGGGGCTGGAGAGGGCTCTCACAGCAGCTACCCTTTCAAGGACAGAGTCTCAGAGCGGCCTACAATCTCCTTTCCCTTCCTCCCCCACAACAGACACCCTGTGAGGTGGGTGGGGCTGGAGAGGGCTCTCACAGCAGCTGCCCTTTCAAGGACAGAGTCTCAGAGCTGCCTACAATCTCCTTTACCTTCCTCCCCCACAAATGATACCCTGTGAGGTGGGTGGAGCTCAGAGGGCTCTGCCAGAAGCTGCCCTTTCAAGGACAGAGTCTCAGAGCGGCTCACAATCTCCTTTCCCTTCCTCCCCCACAACAGACACCCTGTGAGGTGGGTGGAGCTGAGAGGGCTCTGCCAGCAGCTGCTCTTTCAAGGACAACCTCTGGCAGAGTTATGGCTGACCCAAGGCCATGCTAGCAGGTGCAAGTGGAGGAGTGGGGAAATCAAACCCGGTTCTCCCAGATAAGAGTCCACACACTTAACCACTACACCAAACTGGCTCTCCACACCAAACTGGCTTACAGTGCTGAGAGCCCAGGGCCACCAAACTGGGTGGGCCCCCCCACCCCACCCCACCCCCCACAACAATTCCTGCTGTGGGCCCCACCAAACATGAAATCCTGGCTACAGCCCTGCCCCTCCCCTCCATGACCGGTGGCTTCTTGAGCAGCCTTCAATATCCTCCTATTTATTTACGGGGATCTAGTCAACAAAAGTCCGTATAGTCAAAGCGCTGGTATTCCCAGTAGTACTGTATGGCTGTGAGAGCTGGACCATAAGGAAGGCTGAGCGCAGAAGAATATATGCTTTTGAGATGTGGTGTTGGAGAAGACTCTTGAGAGTCCCTTGGACTGCAAGAAGATCCAGTCAGTCAGTCCTAGGGGAAATCAACCCTGACTGTTCCCTGGAAGGTCAGATGCTGCAGCTGAAGCTCAAATACTTTGGCCCCCAAATGAGAAGGGAGCCCTTCCTGGAGAAGACCCTGATGCTGGGAAAGACAGAAGGCAAAAGAAGAAGGGGACGGCAAAAGATGAGTTGGCTGGACAGTGTTACTGACGTAACAAACACGAATTTGAGCAGACTTCGGAGGATGGTGGAAGACAGGAGGGCCTGGCGTGACTTGGTCCAGGGAGGTCGCAAACAATCCTGAAGGGTCTCCAAAGGTACTCCTTTTCATCAGAGATGCTGGGTGATTTAAGCTGTATAGCAGTGAGGAAAGGCAGTGTAGGACTTTTTTTGTTGTTGTTCAGTCGCACAGTCAAGTCCGACTCTTTGCAGGGGAGGGGGCATGTACAATGGTTTTGGGATGATACAATTGTGCACTTTATTTTGGTGTGGTGGTTAAGTGTGAGGACTTATATCTGGGAGAACCAAGTTTGATTTCCCATGCCTCAACTTGCAGCTGCTGGAATGGCCTTGGGTCAGCCATAGCTCTTGCAGAGTTGTCCTTGAAAGGGCAGCTGCTGTAAGAGCTCTCTCAGTCCCACCTACCTCACAGGGTGTCTGTTGTGGGGGAGGAAGATCAAGGAGATTGTGAACCACTCTGAGATTTGGAGTGGAGGGCGGGATATAAATCCAATGGTCTTCTTATCACTACATTGTAATATATAATGAAATATTTATACAAATTCGATCTGGTCTCTAGCAGTGGTCCCCAACCTTTTTGACACCAGGGACCGGTTTTGTGGAAGACAATTTTTCCATGGATTGGGGGGTGGGGGGGGGGCATGGTTTCAGAATGATACAATTGTGCACTTTATTTTGGTGTGGTGGTTAAGTGTGTAGACTCTTATCTGGGAGAACCAGGCTTGATTCCCCACTCCTCCACTGGCAGCTGCTGGAATGGCCTTGGGTCAGCCATAGCTCTGGCAGAACTGTCCTTGAAAGGACAGCTTCTGGGAGAGCTCTCTCAGCCCCACTTGCCTCACAGGGTGGCTGTTATGGGGGAAGATAAAGGAGATGGTGAGCTGCTCTGAGATTCGGAGTGGAGGGCAGAATATAAATCCAATGTCTTCTTCTTCTTCTTCTTCTTCTTCTTCTTATTATTATTATTATTATTATTATTATTATTATTATTATTATTATTACATTGTAATATATCAGGAGTGGCCAACGGTAGCTCTCCAGGTGTTTTTTGGCCTACAACTCCTATCAGACCCAGCCATTGGCCATGCTGGCTGAGGCTGATGGGAGTTGTAGGCAAAAAACATCCGGAGAGCTACCGTTGGCACCCCTATAATATATAATGAAATAATTATACAACTCACGTCCCGGTTGCTAACAGGCCATGGACCGGTACCAGTCCATGGCCCGGGGGTTGAGAACCCCTGCTATAGAGAAGAAAAACCAATAAGCTGTACATGCAGAAGGTCCCCAGTTGAATCACCAATGGGAAAGGTGGGTGGGAATGAAGATCAAGGCCAAACACAAGAACCCAGATCCCTGCGATCTCTTTTATTGGACCAATCAAGTTAGGTCAAAGCTCTGTCCAAGCTTTGGAGCACTCCTCAGCTTCAGGTTGCAAAGTTTCATGAGAGAGAGGAAGAGGAGAAGGCCCAGTCCTCAGGCTGTGATCTCAAGGTCTTATCCAACAGACATCCTTCTTGAGGTGCCAGAAAGCCTGGTGAAACCTTCACTCCACAAAAGCTCGCTTCAGGGAGCAGCCGAGTAAAACAGCAAGATCCAATCCCAGTCTCTAAATCTTATTATCCCCCCCCCCCGCAAAAAAACCCCTCTTGTTGGTCTCTGTGGTGCTATGGATTTGAATCCAGAACACTTCGCAAAGCATGCCCTACTGCAGGGGTGGCCAACGGTAGACCTCCAGATGTTTTTTTGCCTACAACTCCCATCAGCCCCCGCCAGCATGGCCAATGGCTGGGGCTGATGGGAGTTGTAGGCAAAAACATCTGGAGAGCTACCGTTGGCCACCCCTGCCCTACTGAAATCCCCCCCCATGAGTCAGTTTGCGCGATGAGTGTCATGCCACAGTTGAGAAAAGGAGATGTGTGAAGAGGCAGCCCCCATAGAACATGGCAAAAGAGCTCTGGTGGAGTCAGTTCCCACATTCTGGTTCCCAGTCATTTAGTCCTGGCCTTACTGGTGGACCTCCTGTTGGCATCTGGGTTTTGGCCAAAGGAGGAGGCACCTTTGGGATCCAAAACCTTTCCCAAGAGGAAACCCATGCCAAACATGAGGACTTTCTCCCCGCCACAATATTTGGCTCCCCAAAACATGTCCCCTCACCAAAATAGGCACACCTTTACCTGTCACCCCCAGTCCTCTGCCTAAAAAAAGGTCAAGGTAGTCCCCTGTGCAAGCCCCAGTCGTTTCCAACTCTGGGGTGACGTAACATCACAACATTTTCACGGCAGACTTTTTCCGAGGTGGTTTGCCATTGCCTTCCCCGGTCACCTACGCTTTCCCCCCAGCAAACTGGGGACTCATTTGACTGACCCTGGAAGGATGGAAGGCTGAGTCAACCTCGAGCCGGCTACCTGAACCCAGCTGGGATCGAACTCAGGTCGCGGGCAGAGCTTAGGACTGCAGTACTGCAACTTTACCACTCTGTGCCACGGGGCTCTCTGCCTACTATTCTCCAAATTTGTGGCAGGGTAGGAGCAGGGCCCCGCCCTCCCACTAGGCATTTGCCTAGGGCGCCGGGCTGGGGAGGGCGCCAAATCGGACCCTCCTGGCCTAGCACCATAAGCAAATGCCCAAATTTCGCCCTGCGAGGGCTCCTGGCTGGTGTGTAGCCTCAGAGAGCAATACAAGTTCAAGTTTATTTATATCCCGCCCTTCCCACTGAAGTGGATACAGAGTCTACATGCCAGCCAGAAGCCCTCCCTGCCCCTCTCGGATGATTTTGATTATCCGAGAGGGGTGGGACGGCTCCTGATAGGTGCGCAGTATCTGTATTGCTCTCTGAGCATCCTCTGCGAGGGGGCAGCGGTGGGGGCCAGAGCACAAGAGGCGAAGGGGGTGGCGGGTGGCTGGTCTGCCTAGGGTGCCTTCTGAGGAGGTTTCCTCAGAAGTGAGCAGAGACTCCCGAAAGCTGCTCCCCTGCCACAGATGTTGTTAGTCTTTAAGGTGTTCCTGGACTCTGGGTCTTTTCTGCAGCTCCAGACGAACACAGGCTACCCATCCTGATCTACAGTTTTCAGTATAGCCCTGATTTCTCTCCCCCACCCCTCCCCCAACCCCACCAGTTCACTCGTCACAAGGGAGATCTCGGATGTGTGAAGAGGAAGCCCTACATAGGACACCGCCAACAGATCTCTGGTGGAGTCAGTTCCCGCATTCTGGTGCCCAGTCATCTAGGGATGGACCCGAACCAGCTCACTCCTAGGAACTTCCCAGGGAATGTTTCAGTGTGGCCCTGATCTGGCAGAAAGGTGGGATATGGAGGAGGAGGAGGGTGTGATGAAGAATTGTCAGAGTTAGATCTTTGACTGGTAGGCAGTGTTCTGCAATTCAAGATCTAGCCAAGTTCTTGGATACTGGTAGATGTATCTTCACAGGATGATGATGAGGACAACGATGATGATGCAAGCATCGACAGCTTCAAGAGGGGATTGGAGCAGAGGTCCATCAGTGGCTATTAGCCACAGGGTATTGTTGGAACTCTCTGTATGGGGAAGTGATGCTCTGTATTCTTGGCGCTTGGGGGGGCACAGTGGGAGGGCCTCTAGTGTCCTGGACCTACTGGTGGACCTCCTGATGGCACCTGGGTTTTTTTGGCCACTGTGTAACACAGAGTGTTGGACTGGATGGATCATTGGCCTGATCTAACATGGCTTCTCTTATGTTCTTATGTGACACAGAGTGTTGGACTGGATGGGCCATTGGCCTGATCCAACATGGCTTCTCTTATGTTCTTCTGTGACACAGAGTGTTGGACTGGATGGATCATTGGCCTGATCTAACATGGCTTCTCTTATGTTCTTATGTGACACAGAGTGTTGGACTGGATGGGCCATTGGCCTGATCCAACATGGCTTCTCTTATGTTCTTCTGTGACACAGAGTGTTGGACTGGATGGATCATTGGCCTGATCCAACATGGCTTCTCTTATGTTCTTATGTCTGGGGCAATGATGCTGTGTCTTCTTGGTGCTTGGGCAGGGGGGCAACAGTGGGAGGGCTTCTAGTGTCCTGGCCTCACTGCTGAACCTTCTGATGACTTTTGAGTTTGGGTCACTGTGTTGGACTGGATGGGCCATTGGCCTGATCCAACATGGCTTCTCTTATGTCCTTATGATTGCTGCTGTTGTGCTTGTTGTTGTTGTTGTTAACAGATATTTGAATGGGAAATGGTGTCTTGTAGTTTAAGATCTAGCCAAGATCTTGAGATGAACATATATGAACATATGAAGCTGCCTAATACTGAATCAGACTTTTGGTGCATCAAAGTCAGTCTTGTCTTCTCAGGCTGGCAGCGGCTCTCCAGGGTCTCACGCTGAGGTTTTTCACACCTATTTGCCTGGACCCTTTTTTGGAGATGCCAGGGATTGAACCTGGGACCTTCTGCTTCCCAAGCAGATGCTCTACCACTGAGCCACCGTCCCTCCCCTCCAAAGAGAATCGTCATCATCATCAGGAGTGGAATTCTAGCCGGAGCTCCTTTGCATATTAGGCCACACACAACACACCCCAATATAGCCAATCCTCCAAGAACTTACAAAAAAGAGCCTTGTAAGCTCTTGGAGGATAGGCTACATCAGGAGGGTGTGGCCTAATATGCAAAGGAGCCCCTGCTAGAATTCCAAGCTCTTGGAGGATAGGCTACATCAGTGGGGTGTGGCCTAATATGCAAAGGAGCCCCTGCTAGAATTCCAAGCTCTTGGAGGATTGGCTACATCAGGGGTGTGTGGCCTAATATGCAAAGGAGCCCCTGCTAGAATTCCAAGCTCTTGGAGGATAGGCTACATCAGTGGGGTGTGGCCTAATATGCAAAGGAGCCCCTGCTAGAATTCCAAGCTCTTGGAGGATTGGCTACATCAGGGGTGTGTGGCCTAATAGGCAAAGGAGGTCCTGCTAGAATTCCTTACAGGGCTCTTAGAACAGGGCCTCCTGTAAGCTCTTGGAGGATTGGCTCCATCACGGGGGCGTGGCCTAATATGCAAAGGAGCTCCGGCTAGAATTCCACCCCTCCTCCTCATCTTCATCATCTTCATCATCTTTGTGGTTGTTGATGGTGGTGGTGGTATCTTTTGTACAACGCCCTGCTTTTGAATCCTAATTATAAATGCAAGTTGATGGGGTGTGACCTGGCAGAGACTGACCAAGAGAGAGATCTTGGGGTCGTGGTAGATAGCTCACTGAAAATGTTGAGACAATGTGCAATTGCAATAATAATAATTTTTTAAAAGGCCAACGCCATGCTGGGAATTATTAGGAAGGGAATTGAAAACAAATCAGCCAGTATCATAATGCCCCTGTATAAATCGATGGTGCGGTCTCATTTGGAGTACTGTGTGCAGTTCTGGTCGCCGCACCTCCAAAAAGATATTATAGCATTGGGACAAAGTGCAGAAAAGGACAACTTGAATGATTCAAGGGTTGGGACACTTTCCCTATGAAGAAAGGTTAAAACGCTTGGGGCTCTTTAGCTTGGAGAAACGTCGACTGCGGGGTGACATGATCGAAGTTTACAAGATGATGCATGGGATGGAGAAGGTAGAGAAGGAAGTCCTTTTCTCCCTCTCTCACAATACGAGAACTCATGAACATTCAATGAAATTGCTGAGCAGTCCGGTTAGAACGGAGGTGGTGGCGGCTACAAGCATAGCCAGCTTCAAGAGGTGCTTGCATAGGCATCTGGAGCAGAGGTCCATCAGTGGCTATTAGCCACAGCTTATAGTTGGATCTCTCTGTCTGGGGCAGTGATGCTCTGTATTCTTGGTGCTTTGCGGCGGGGGGGGGGGGGCACAGTGGGAGAGCTTCTAGCGTCCTGGCCCCACTGATGGACCTCCTGATGGCGCCTGGGTTTTTCTGGCCACTGTGTGACACAGAGTGTTAAACTGGATGGGCCATTGGCCTGATCCAACAGGGCTTCTCTTATGTTCTTCTGTGACACAGAGTGTTGGACTGGATGGGCCACTGGCCTGATCCAACATGGCTTCTCTTATGTTCTTCTGTGACACAGAGTGTTGGACTGGATGGGCCACTGGCCTGATCCAACATGGCTTCTCTTATGTTCTTCTGTGACACAGAGTGTTGGACTGGATGGGTCACTGGCCTGATCCAACATCTCTTATGTTCTTAATGTGGTTTTCCTGCCCTAGCTTCAAAGGCCATTTGGATGGGCACGTGGAAGAGAGCTCAGTGCATTAAAGCTATCATTCGAGAGGTGAAAAAAAAGATCAAATCATTGAGCATTTACTTCCGCCAGCCTTCCTTCCCCCTCCGGATTCCTTTAATAGACGTCATTTATACAGAGCCGCCGCACCAACCTCGTTCCAACCCCCCCTCCCCCCACGCCGCCCTCTCTGAAACATTGGAATCAATTTATATTAATGATCTCTTTATTCACACCACTGCAAACTCTTAAATATTTAATCCGGCGCAAGGTGGCAGCCCCCATGCGTCAAGCCCAACGGAAGGGGGGGGGGCGGCGGTTGCCAGCCCCCGGGATCGATGAGGTCTGCGACGGAAGGGCCCGGGATTAGAACTCAAGGCGAGGCGAAAGATTTCCTGCTGGAGAATTTAGCCCCGAGTGGTCAGCGTCCTCTGGAGTCCGCGGAGGAAGGAAGCTCCACACCACAGGTGAAGGTGGAGACCCCCGCCGAGCAGTGGCTGGTTAGTGGTGACCCCGGGCTCCCC
>NC_083242.1:31119759-31161374 GCF_032191835.1 Heteronotia binoei
ATCAGGCCCCCGAGCAACTGGCTGTCATCTGCTTCCTTCTCCTTATAACTTGCTGCCTTCTGCATCACAGCTTGCTTTGCAAGGCTTGCTCGACTGCACAGGAGCTACAGAGCAATACCTCTATTTTCTCTATTGGCTGAGGCTCCTTCCTTGGGGAGGAAGAGCTTGCTTTGAAGAATAATTGCAGATTTATGGCCCGCCCTTCTCTCTGAATCAGAGACTTACAGCGGCTCACAATCTCCTTTATCTTCTCCCCCCACAACAAACACCCTGTGAGGTGGATGGGGCTGAGAGGGCTCTCACAGCAGCTGCCCTTTCAAGGACAACCTCTGCGATAGCTATGGCTAACCCGAGGCCATTCCAGCAGCTGCAAGTGGAGGAGTGGGGACTCAAACCCGGTTCTCCCAGATAAGACTCCATGCACTTAACCACTACACCAAACTGGCTCTCTCAATTGCAGAGCAGAGCTCCTGAGCCAAGCCTCTCTTCCTTCTATTGGCTGAGGCTCCTCCCTCTCCCAGTCCCTGGGGAAGGAAGGAAAGAGCCAGAGCTTCCTTTGCTGAGTTACCTGAATCCCATGGGAGAAAAACAAAGAAAGGATCTTTTAGACGAATGAGTGCTAACGTTTTAAGCACTATTTAAGTTTTTAAAATTATATTTGTGTTTGTCTGTGTTCTTTATAAAATGTATCTCTCTGCTATCTAATCTTATATCGGTACACACATGTCCCAGCCCGGCATGACCTGGCCCACCAAGGCCTCATTTATGTCAGATCCAGCCCTCATAACAAATGAGTTCGACACCCTGGGTTGCTGGCATTCCGATGCAGCCTGGAGAGAACCTGGAATTGCAAGTGGTCTCCAGATAATGGAGAATAGTTTGCTGGAGAAGAGATGGCTTCTTTGGAGGATGAACTGGATGGCATAATAATCTAGTGAGGTCGTTGATGAGGTAGCCGGCCATGTGAAAGTCCTCAGAGACCCTGCAGAGCTGCCAAGTCTGAGCAGACATTATTAGAAGAAGAAGATAGAAGATATTGGATTTCTATCCCGCCCTCCACTCCGAAGAGTCTCAGAGCGGCTCACAATCTCCTTTCCCTTCCTCCCCCACAACAGACACCCTGTGAGGTGGGTGGGGCTGGAGAGGGCTCTCACAGCAGCTGCCCTTTCAAGGACAACCTCTGCCAGAGCTATGGCTGACCCAAGGCCATGCTAGCAGGTGCAAGTGGAGGAGAGGGGAATCAAACCCGGTTCTCCCAGATAAGAGAGCTGGGGCTGACCCAAGGCCATTCCAGCAGCTGCAAGTGGAGGAGTGGGGAATCAAACCCTGTTCTCCCAGATAAGAGAGCTATGGCTGACCCAAGGCCATTCCAGCAGCTGCAAGTGGAGGAGTGGGGAATCAAACCCTGTTCTCCCAGATAAGAGAGCTATGGCTGACCCAAGGCCATTCCAGCAGCTGCAAGTGGAGGAGTGGGGAATCAACCCGGTTCTCCCAGATAAGAGAGCTATGGCTGACCCAAGGCCATTCCAGCAGCTGCAAGTGGAGGAGTGGGGAATCAAACCCTGTTCTCCCAGATAAGAGAGCTATGGCTGACCCAAGGCCATTCCAGCAGCTGCAAGTGGAGGAGTGGGGAATCAAACCCGGTTCTCCGAGATAAGAGAGCTATGGCTGACCCAAGGCCATTCCAGCAGCTGCAAGTGGAGGAGTGGGGAATCAAACCCTGTTCTCCCAGATAAGAGAGCTATGGCTGACCCAAGGCCATTACAACAGCTGCAAGTGGAGGAGTGGGGAATCAAACCCGGTTCTCCCAGATAAGAGAGCTATGGCTGACCCAAGGCCATTCCAGCAGCTGCAAGTGGAGGCGTGGGGAATCAAACCCGGTTCTCCCAGATAAGAGAGCTATGGCTGACCCAAGGCCATTCCAGCAGCTGCAAGTGGAGGAGTGGGGAATCAAACCCGGTTCTCCCAGATAAGAGAGCTATGGCTTACCCAAGGCCATTCCAGCAGCTGCAAGTGGAGGAGTGGGGAATCAAACCTGGTTCTCCCAGATAAGAGAGCTCTGGCTGACCCAAGGCCATTCCAGCAGCTGCAAGTGGAGGAGTGGGGAATCAAACCCTGTTCTCCCAGATAAGAGAGCTATGGCTGACCCAAGGCCATTACAGCAGCTGCAAGTGGAGGAGTGGGGAATCAAACCCGGTTCTCCCAGATAAGAGAGCTATGGCTTACCCAAGGCCATTCCAGCAGCTGCAAGTGGAGGAATGGGGAATCAAACCCGGTTCTCCCAGATTAGAGAGCTCTGGCTGACCCAAGGCCATGCTAGCAGGTGCAAGTGGAGGAGTGGGGAATCAAACCTGGTTCTCCCAGATAATAGTCCGCACACTTAACCACTACACCAGACTGGCTCTCCATTGACCTTGATGGACCATTATTGACTTGATGGGCTCAACAGAAGGCAGCTCCGTGGGTCCAGCATAAGAGAAGCCCTGCTGGATCACCCAAGAGGTCCACAGTCCAGCATCCTGCTTCACACAATGGCCAACCAGCTCCCGGGAGGTCCAACCAAGAGGGCATAGAAGCCAAGGCTTCCCTGGATGTTGCCTCCTAGCCTTGAGATTCAGAGGTGGACTGCCTCTGGATGTGGAGGTTCCCTTCTGGCCTTTGCAGAACAACCTCCCTATAATGTCAGCTGTACTGAATTGGAAACTTTCCTTTAGCTAGCTGGATCTATCTCATCAGAAGGACAGTGGGACGGAGTCTTCTGGATCCGTTGTCCTCGCGCCTATTGTTTGGCCTAGGCTACAGGAGCCCTGAAGGGCTTGGGAGGGAACGCTGGGCCTTCTCAAGGGGAACCCTTAACCCAGAGTGGTGGCAGCAATTGGTCAGACCCCCCCTGAGTTGTGACAGTAGGGTCAGGATATCTACCTCACGTGAAGCTGCCATCTACTGAATCAGACCCTGGGTCCATCAAAGTCAGTATTGCCTACTCAGACTGGAAGCGGCTGCCCAGGGTCTCAGGCGGAGGCCTTTCTCATCACCTACTGCCTGCTGCTATTCTTAACTGGAGATGTCGAGGACTGAACCAGGGACCTTCTGCATGCCAAGCAGATGCTCTGCCACACTGAGCCACGGCATCCCAGACCGCTGCCTGAGACCCTGGAGAGCTGCTGCCAGTCTGAGTAGACAAGACTTATCTTGATGGACCAAGAGTCTGATTCAGTATAAGACAGCTTCATGCAGAGGAGCTGTGGATCAGTGGTAGAGCCTCTGCTTGGCATGCAGAAGGTCCCAGGTTCAATCCCTACCGTCTCCAATCGAAAGGACCGGGTACAAGATGACATGAAAGCATGGCTTTTTTTGTAGCAGGAACTCCTTTGCATATTAGGCCACACACCCATGATGTAGCCAATCCTCCAAGAGCTTACAGTAGCCCCTGTACAAAGAACCTTGTAAGCTCTTGGCAGATTGGCTATATGAGAGGGGTGTGGAAGAATATGCAAAGGAGTTCCTTCTACAAAGAAAACCCTGGTCCTCGGGGTTTTGGAGCTGTCTGAAAATGGGTGTGTGAGGCAGAATGACAGAGGGGTGTACATTCTTTCCTCTCTGTTTCATCTTGCCTGCAAGTTTGGAGCATGGCTGACTTCCTCGAGTCATTCAGATGTCATCTCCCTTCTCCTTTGCCTCAAGCCCTGTACTAAGAGCCCTGTAAGCGCTTGGAGGATTGGCTACATCAGGGGCATGTGGCCTAATATGCAAAGGAGTTCCTGCTACAAAAAAAGGCCCTGCATGAGAGACCTCAACTTGAGACCCTGGAGAGCTGCTGCCAGTCTGAATAGACAAGACTGAACCTGATGGACCAAGAGTTTGATTCAGTATAAGGCAAATTCATGCAGAGGGGCTGTGGTCCCAGGTTCAATCCCGAACATCTACAGTTAAAAGATGAGCTCCTACCAGTTGGAGTAGACCAGACTGAACCTGATGGACCAAGAGTCTGATTCAGTATATGGCAAATTCATGCAGAGGGGCTGTGGTCCCAGGTTCAATCCCCAAAATCTCCAGTTAAAAGATCTGGCAGTAGGTGATGGGAAAGACCAAGTCCTATGAGGAAAGGTTGAAGGAGCTGGGGATGTTTAGCCTGGAGAGGAGGCGGCTGAGAGGTGATAGGATCACCATCTTCAAGTTCTTGAAGGGCTGTCATGTAGAGGATGGTGTGGAATTGTTTTCTGTGGCCCCAGAAGGTAGGACCAGAACCAATGGGTTGAAATTAAATTAAAAGATTTTCCGGCTCAACATTAGGAAGAACTTCCTGACCATTAGAGCAGTTCCTCAGTGGAACAGGCTTTCTCGGGAGGTGGTGGGCTCTCCTGCCTTCCTTGGAGGTTTTTAATCAGAGGCTAGATGGCCATCTCATAGCAATGAAGATCCTGTGAATTTAGGGGGAGGTGTTTGTGAGTTTCCTGCATTGTGCAGGGGGTTGGACTAGATGACCCTGAAGGTACCTTCCAACTCTATGAGTCTATGATTCTATGAGCTGAGAATGTTTAGCCTGGAGAGGAGGCGTCTGAGAGGTGATAGGATCACCATCATCAAGTCCTTGAAGGGCTGTCCTCTAGAGGATGGTGTGGAATTGTTTTCTGTGGCCCCAGAAGGTAGGACCAGAACCAATGGGTTGAAATTAAATTAAAAGATTTTCCGGCTCAACATTAGGAAGAACTTCCTGACCATTAGAGCAGTTCCTCAGTGGAACAGGCTTCCTTGGGAGGTGGTGGGCTCTCCTGCCTTCCTTGGAGGTTTTTAATCAGAGGCTAGATGGCCATCTGACAGCAATGAAGATCCTGTGAATTTAGGGGGAGGTGTTTGTGAGTTTCCTGCATTGTGCAGGGGGTTGGACTAGATGACCCTGGAGGTCCCCTTCCAACTGTATGATTCTATGAAAGACCTCAGCCTGTGACCCTGGAGAGCCCCAGCCAGTCAGAGTAGACCAGATCGAACTTGATGGACCGAGGGTCTTATTTGGTAGAAGGCAGCTTTGCGTGTTCATGTGCCCAGCTTGTGTTGCTAGAAGTGTCATTACTGAAGCCAGGAGGGTACCCTCAAGAGCTCATGCGGCAGTCCATCTGAGGTTAACCAGAGCAGCTATGATGGAACCGTTCCTCATTCCTAGCCAGGCTTCCAGAACAGGCAGCAGGCTGAGCTAATTGGTTCGGAGTCCTCCTCCAGACCCAAAGGCACTTTGTGGAGCAGCAACAGCAACAAACTGGGATTACATTACATTAGCCGCATGCCGCTGTGGATCCAGAGACAATAAAAGTGTCCAAGGCATGATGGATGTTTCATGCTCTGAGCCACAGTCGCAGTTATTCCGGAGGGTGCCCACGCTGAGGTGAGGCCAGGTCCGGAGGGTGGTGGGTCATTTTCCAGAGCCCCCAGATGAATGAGAGAGGGCAAAATTAATACGCGCAAGGAGGAACCAAAATAACAACTAGCTTTCAGACTTGTGGCATTGCTCCTGGTATGTAAAAAGGGAGCGAGGGGAGACTGTTTTTCGGAATGGGAAACGTCTGGCTTTTTTTAAAAAAAAAGTCAGTGGCGGCTGGGGACCCGCTAGGGTTGCCAAATTTGGGTTGAGGGACCACTGGAGATTTGGGAGTGGGGCCTGGGAGCAGTGTTGCCTCTAAGCTGAGTTAGCATAGGCTTCCCAATCCCCAGATCCCAGCGGGAGATTCCCCGGTTTTACAGACTTCCCTCCGCCCCCAGCCAGCTGGCCAGTGCAGGAAGCCCCGCCCCCAGCCAGCTGGCTGGTGCAGGAAGCCCCGCCCCCAGCCAGCTGGCCGGCATGGGAAGCCCCGCCCCCACAGCTACCATGCAGCTCTAGATCTCAGGCAGGTTTAGAAACCTGCAAACAGGTCCGTTTCAAAATGTGTGTGTATCTGCGTGCCTTTGAAGTTAAGCATTGGGACTCTTTGGATGGAACTGCGAAACTTTTGGGGAATTGTTATTGCTATTTAGTCTTCTATTGAACGTATTTGTATGATTTTGTTTCAATACATTCTTAGTTATTTGGTCGCTATTCGGTTGTGCTGTCTTTATCCTGCAAGGGACCTCTCTCCCTTTACCGCCTGGAGGTTGGCAACCTCACAAAGCCGTTAAGAAATTCCTGGAGATCGGGGGAGGGGGGAGGGGGGAGCCTGGAGAAGGTTGTGTTTGGGGAGGGGAGGGGCCAAAACAGGTATAATGCCAAAGAGTCCACCTTCCGAAGCTGCCATTTCTTCAAAAGCGGGGGTAGCCAATGGTAGCTCTCCAGATGTTCTTTTGCCTACAACTCCCATCAGTCCCAGCCAGCATGGCCAATGGCTGGGGCTGATAGGAGTTGTAGGCAAAAAACATCTGGAGAGCTACAGCTGGCCACCCCTGCTCTAGAACAGGGGTGTCCAACTCATTTGTTATGAGGGCCGGATCTGACATTTATAAATGAGACTTTGTTGGGCCAGGCCATGTTGGGTTGGCCAATGTGTGTACCTATATAAGATTAGGTAGCAGAGATATAAATTTTTATAAAGAATTTTTTATAATTTTTTTTATAAAGAACACAAACACAAATATATATTTTTTAAAAAAACTTAAAACATTAGCACTCCTTGGTCTTAAAGATGCTTTCTTTGTATTTCTCCCAGGGGATCCAGGGAACTGGGCAAAGGAAGCTCTGGCTCTTTCCTTCCTCAC
Organism: Heteronotia binoei; assembly: GCF_032191835.1. Taxonomy (NCBI): domain Eukaryota; kingdom Metazoa; phylum Chordata; class Lepidosauria; order Squamata; family Gekkonidae; genus Heteronotia; species Heteronotia binoei. The sequence goes on from NC_083242.1 coordinate 31,126,480, forward strand.
CCAGGGGACTGGGGGGGGGGGAGCCTCAGCCAATAGAAGGAAGAGAGGCTTGGCTCAGGAGCTCTGCTGTGCAATTGAGAGAGCCTGACAAAGCAAACTATTCCTCCCCCCCTTCCTCTCCAAGGGAGGAGCCTCAGCCAATGGAGAAAACAGAGGTTTTGCTCTGTAGCTCCTGTGCGATTGAGCAAGCCTGGTAAAGCAAGCTGTGATGCAGAAGGAAGCAAGATATAGTTAGAAGGAAGCAGATGACAGTCAGTTGCTCAGGGGCCTGATAGGAGCCCTCCGGGGGCCTGATTTGGCCCCTGAGCTGCATGTTTGACACTCCTACTCTAGAAGAACCAGTTGCTAGAGTCTGAAAATAAGCTGGAATTCCAGGGGGTCTCCAGGCCCCACCTGGAGGCTGGCACCCCTTGGAGGCTCCTTCCTCCTCCTCCAAACTGGCCGTATTCCAAATGTTGCCTGGTTTTGTGGCCTTGGCAGGGGGAAAAAAAAATAATAAATCTATCTTTTTTTTTTATGGCAATGAAATAAAAATGGTAAATTCGACTCATAAAATGTCATTTGCATTGCGGGGTATTGTTTCAGTCACGGAAGGAAGAAAAGAACTCTTTAAAAAAAAAAAGAGGGCAGCGACGAAGTCCTTTCCAGATGGATTCTTAAACTCGGGTTTTTGCATGACGACGTGGCATTTCCCCTCCCCTCCTCCCCCCTCCGCGTCTCAGCATTATTTCTAAGAAAATCACGGAATCCAGTTTGAAGAACGGCCCTCACATGCTGCCAGATCTATAAATAGTTCCAATTTAAATGGAAGGAAGATTGAGTGAATGGACCGGGAAGAAGTCCAGGGAGAGAGGGAGGGAAGGATAATGGAAGAAGGAGAGGGGAGATAAAATGGAAAAAGGACAGAGAGGCCTCGCCAGCCGTAGATCAAAGATAGGATTATGACGCATCACACATCCTTTTTGGGAGGACCAGTCCGGGAAGCAGGGCTTTATTTGTAGCAGGAACTCCTTTGCATATTAGCCCCCCCCCCCTCCAATGTAGCCAATCTTCCTGGAGCTTACAGGAAGCCCTGAACTAAGATCCCTGTAAGCTCTTGGAGGATTGGCTACATCAGGGATGGTGTGGCCTAATATGCAAAGGCATTCCTGCTACAAAAATAGCCGTGGTTGTGACTGACCCAAAGTCATACCAGCAGGTGCAGGTGAATGACTGGGGAATTGAACCTGCCTGTCTTAACCACTACACCAAACTATCAAGTGCCTTCCTGGGGTCTTGACACAAACTGGCTCTTTAATTTAGGGAGGCATTAAACCAGGGGTGGCCAAACTGTGGCTCGGGAGCCACATGTGGCTCTTTCACACATCTTGTGCGGCTCTCAAAGCTTCCACTGCCCAGTTGGCCGGCTTGGAGAAGGCATTTGTCCCTTTAGATCACTTCTCCAAGCCGAGCCAGCTGGCAGCTTGTAGAATGCATTTAAGGTTAAAGTTGCTTTCTTTCCACTTCTTCCTTCCTTCCGGCTCTCAAACATCTGATATTTATTCTATGTGGCTCTTACATTGAGCACGTTTGGCCACCCCTGCATTGAACTATAGCCCCCGAAGTAAAGGTAGAGTGCACCACCAGCCATCAACTGCTCAAGGTGAACCTGTCAGAATTCAAGACAAAAGAGAAGCTGACGTGGTTTGCCATTGTCTGCCTCTGCCTAGTCTTCCTTGGTGGTCTCCAGGGTTTTTTTTAATACCAGGAACTCCTTTGCATATTAGGCCACACCCTCCTGATGTCGCCAATTCTCCTGGAGCTGACAGTAGGCCCTGTACTTAAAGCCCTGTAAGCTCTTGGAGGATGGGCGACATCAGAGAGGTGTGTGGCCTAATATGCAAAGGAGCTCCTGCTACAAAAGAAAGCCCGCCATGGCAGCGACACCAAGCAGAGTCCCAGAAAGGATACGGACAGAAGAGACGGGTACAGAAAAGAGTGAGGAGGACAATCAGAGGCCTGGTAGACCCAAGGGAAGGCCGAGGGACCCGGGAAGAGGAGGGGGAGAGGGGGACACGATGGCTCTCTGGAAGTATCTGAGAGGTCATCACCATGGCTTTTCTTGCAGCAGGAGCTCCTTTGAATATTAGGCCACACCCCTCTGGTGTAGTCAACCTTCCAAGAGCTGACGGGGCTCTTAGTGCAGGGCCTACTGGCAAGCTCTTGGAAGATTGGCTACCTCAGGGGTGTGTGGCCTAATATGCAAAGGAGCCCCTGCTAGAATTCCAAGCTCTTGGAGGATTGGCTACATCAAGGGTGTGTGGCCTAATATGCAAAGGAGCCCCTGCTAGAATTCCAAGCTCTTGGAAGATTGGCTACCTCAGGGGTGTGTGGCCTAATATGCAAAGGAGCCCCTGCTAGAATTCCAAGCTCTTGGAGGATTGGCTACATCGGGTGTGTGGCCTAATATGCAAAGGAGCCCCTGCTAGAATTCCAAGCGCTTGGAGGATTGGCTACATCAGGGGTGTGTGGCCTAATATGCAAAGGAGCCCCTGCTAGAATTCCAAGCTCTTGGAGGATTGGCTACATCAGGGGTGTGTGGCCTAATATGCAAAGGAGCCCCTGCTAGAATTCCAAGCTCTTGGAGGATTGGCTACATCAGGGGTGTGTGGCCTAATATGCAAAGGAGCCCCTGCTAGAATTCCAAGCTCTTGGAGGATTGGCTACATCGGGTGTGTGGCCTAATATGCAAAGGAGCCCCTGCTAGAATTCCAAGCGCTTGGAGGATTGGCTACATCAGGGGTGTGTGGCCTAATATGCAAAGGAGCCCCTGCTAGAATTCCAAGCTCTTGGAGGATTGGCTACATCAGGGGAGTGTGGCCTAATATGCAAAGGAGCCCCTGCTAGAATTCCAAGCTCTTGGAGGATTGGCTACATCAGGGGTGTGTGGCCTAAGATGCAAAGGAGCCCCTGCTAGAATTCCAAGCTCTTGGAGGATTGGCTACATCAGGGGTGTGTGTGGCCTAAGATGCAAAGGAGCTCCTGCTAGAATTCCAAGCTCTTGGAGGATTGGCTACATCAGGGGTGTGTGGCCTAATATGCAAAGGAGCCCCTGCTAGAATTCCAAGCGCTTGGAGGATTGGCTACATCAGGGGTGTGTGGCCTAATATGCAAAGGAGCCCCTGCTAGAATTCCAAGCTCTTGGAGGATTGGCTACATCAGGGGTGTGTGGCCTAATATGCAAAGGAGCCCCTGCTAGAATTCCAAGCTCTTGGAGGATTGGCTACATCAGGGGTGTGTGGCCTAATATGCAAAGGAGCCCCTGCTAGAATTCCAAGCGCTTGGAGGATTGGCTACATCAGGGGTGTGTGGCCTAATATGCAAAGGAGCCCCTGCTAGAATTCCAAGCTCTTGGAGGATTGGCTACATCAGGGGTGTGTGGCCTAATATGCAAAGGAGCCCCTGCTAGAATTCCAAGCTCTTGGAAGATTGGCTACCTTAGGGGTGTGTGGCCTTCTATGCAAAGGAGCTCCTGCTACAAAAAAAAAAAAGCCCCGGTCGTCACTTCAGAGGATTGCAGGGAGAGGTTCCTGCTGGTAGCGGAGGATGGGACTCCGCAATATATAATGGAATATTTGCTTCTTATAGCAGAGTTTTGCCTAGTCGCAGCGTGGTACTGAGTGCAGTCAATAAATCTCGCAAGAAGTATATTGCCTAGGCTTGCCAATCCCCAGGTCCCAGCGGGGGTTCTTCCACTTTCCCAGGCTCCTTCCCACCCCCAGTCAGCTGGCCGACGGGGGGAAGCCCCGCCCCCACAGCCCCCATGTGACATTCCACCTCCAGAGGCTTCAGTCTCCAATTGGAAAGGCTTCCTCTTGGGATGGTTGCTCTGTGTTACTTTGAAGAAGTTGGCAGTAACTCGTGAGTAGAGGTGCCAATCCCTCGCTTCAGAGTCGCCAGAAACGGGGGGGGGGGAGGGAAATGTCTGCTGAACACTATGATCGAATCTCATAGGGTATAATGGAGAATTGATCTGGAGGTATCGGAGGCTCGGGGGGGGGGGCTGTTTTTTGAGGTAGAAGCACCACATTTTCAGTTTAGTATCTAGTGTCTCTCCCCAAACTACCCCCCAAGTTTCGAAATAATTGGACCAGGGGGTCCAATTCTATGAGCCCCAAAAGAAGGCCCCCCTATCCTTCATTATTTCCTATGGAAGGAAGACATTTAAAAAGTGTGCCGTCCCTTTAAATGTGATGGCCAGAACTCCCTTGGAGTTCAATTATGCTTGTCACACCCTTGTTCCTGGCTCCGCCGCCAATGTCTCCTGGCTCCACCCCCAAAGTCCCCAGATATTTCTTGAATTGGACTTGGCAACCCTAATATTGCCCCCCCCCCCAAATGCAAAAACTTAATATTTATCCAAGTAGTTCCAGTTCACATTCAATTTGCAGAAAGAAAGGAGAGAGAGAGAGACGCCTAATCTAAAGAGGGCTTTCCCTATCACAAATGGCCAGCTTGTTTAGCATCATGTGTGTGGAAGGATGAGGGAATTTTTTTCTACAAGAGAGACCTGCAGAGACATGTGTCTCCATGGAAGGCCATGTGAGAGAGGGAGAAGACTCTTCTTCTTTTCCTCCTTCTCCTTGTTCTTCTTCTCCTCCTCTACCTCCTCCTCCAACACTAAAATCCTCTCTGCACTTCCAAGTAGATTTGATTGAGCCCTAGGGATGCCAATCCCCAGGTGGAGGCAGGGGATCCCCCCATTTGGAGGCCCTCCCCACGCTTCAAGTTCATCAGAAAGTGGGGGGGGAGGGAAATGTCTGCTGGGCACTGCACGAGGGAACACTGTTAACCACTACACCCAACTGGCTCTCAGTTTATGCATGAGAACCATGGCACCCACCATCACCTTTCCCAGAGCTGGCCAAGTGTTCTTAGAAAGTGAGCCAAGTGGAGATGTTGCCCAGTGAGACTTCTCATGGCCCATCAGAGATGTGATCAGCTGTGCACATTTAAAAAAAAAAATTTGGGCAGCAGCTGCCACCATAGCACAACAATTGTAGCTGTGCTAATGAAGTGATGGTGCGGTAGCCATTTTGTGGCTGACTCCGCCTCCTACAGCAGCCATTTTGTGGCAACCAGGGCTTCTTTTCGATAGCAGGAACTCCCTTGCGTATTAGGCCACACACACACTGATGTAGCCAACCCTCCACGAGCTGACAGGGCTCTTAGTAGGCTTCCCAACCCTCCCGCCCTGGCGGGGGACCCCCAAATTTTCAGCCTCCTCCCTCGCTCTTAAAAAAATCTGGGGGCGGGGGGAGAGAGAACATACCTGTAGGCATCATGTTGTTTTACAGCTTGGGATCCGTCTTTAAAATGTGTCCCTTTAAGGCTGCACAGGAAACAGGAACGGCCCCTCCCTTTCTTTTCCTGTCCAGCTTCCTTTCGTTTTCACAGCGAGCAAATTCTGCTGGAAGAAGACCAAGTACAGTAAGTATTTGTGTGTGTGTGTGTGAGAGAGAGAGAGAGAGAGAGAGAGGGAGGGGGCAGGGAGGGGGGATTCCCTGGTATGGAGCCCCCCCCCCTTTAGAAAGCTTGGGGGGAGAGGGAAATGTCTACTAGGCACTCTATTATTCCCTATGGAGAACGATTCCCATAGAGAATAATAGGGAATTGATCCATGAGTATTGGGGGCTCTGGGGGGGGGCTATTTTTTGAGGTAGAGGCACCAGATTTTTAGTACAGCAGCTAGTGCCTGTCCCCAAAATACCCCCCCAAGTTTCAAAAATATTGGACCAGAGGGTCTAATTCTATGAGCCCCCAAAATGGTGCCCCTATCCTTAATTATTTCCTATGGAAGAAAGGCATTTAAAAAGGCGTGCTGCCCCTTTAAATGTGATGGCAAGAACTCCCTTGGAGTTCAATCGTCAAACTATCCCCCAAGTTTCGAAATAATTGGACCAGGGGGTCCAATTCTATGAGCCCCAAAAGAAGTTGCCCCTATCCTTCATTATTTCCTATAGAAGGAAGACATTTAAAAAGTGTGCAGTCCCTTTAAATGTGATGGCCAGAACCCCCTTGGAGTTCAATTATGCTTGTCACATACTTGTTCCTGGCTCCACCCCCAATGTCTCCTGGCTCCGCCCCCAAAGTCCCCAGATTTTTCTTTAATTGGACTTGGCAACCCTAGCTCTTAGTACGGGGCCTACTGTAAGCTCTCGAAGGATCGGCTACATCAGGGGTGGGTGGCCTAATATGCAAAGGAGTTCCTGCTGCAAAAAAAGCCCGAGTGGCAGCCATTTGGGGACTGTGCCCACGTTGCTGTGTCAGAATTCCAAAAGTGCCCACAAGCTCAAAAAGGTCAGAGGACCCCTGGTTTAGTGTGTGCAAAATTTATCCTGCAAAAAAATAGAAGTCTATTTTTAGTAATTAGCCTTTGCAACTAAGATCTGGGGACCAAAGATATTAGCAGGCGGATGCCGCAGCCCAAAGATCCTTCTTATCTTCAAATGAGAATGACATCTTTTCATGGCAAAGGCTTTGAGGAGAGAGGCTCGTGTCCGGATTTTGATCCGACAGGAACCTTTGAGAGTCCTCCGCCTTCAGCCGTGCATACAAATCTCTTCTTTTATCTCATCCAAGACCCCGAACTTTGCTCCGACGTCGAACCTCCCGAGACTTGCAAAATTAGCAAATGAACAACGGAGGGCTAATGAATTAATGGGTTAATAATTCATCAAATCAGAGAGCAAATGAAGAACTGTTGAATAATGCCACACATACCCCCCCCCCCCAAAAAAAAACACAACCCCTCCGTCGCAATCTGCATAATGGGAAGCTGATAAATAGGATGAATATTCATTGAATATGTGTATTTATATATCTCTCCCCTGGGGGAAAGCCCTGGGACCAGAGTTATGATTCAACAGAGGTGTGTTGAAGCCTGTTGAATGTGCTGGGATGAGGCCAGCAGGGACAACAAGATAAAAGAGTTTGAAATCCTTCAACGCCAGACTAGATATTGTCTCTCTCTCTCTCTCTCTGGATCTGTACTTCTAAAGTGCCATCAGGTTGCAGCTAATATGGAACCTGGCAGGTTGCAGCTAATATGGGTTTTCGAGGCTAGAGATGGTTTGCCATTGCCTGCCTCTGCGTAACAACCCTGGACTTCCTTGGTGGTCTCCCATCCTAGAACTACCCATGGCCGACCACGCTTAGCTTCTCAGCACTGTTGAGATCAGACAACCCTGGGCTATGTGGGTCAAGGCAAGAGATGGACAGGGGTGGTTTGCCATTGCCTGCCTCTGCATAGCAACCCTGGACATCCTTGGTGGTCTCCCATCCTAGAACTACCCATGGCCGACCTCGCTTAGCTTCTCAGCACTGTTGAGATCAGACTAGCCTGGGCTATGTAGGTCAAGGCAAGAGATGGACAGAGGTGGTTTGCCATTCCCTACCTCTGCGTAACAACCCTGGACTTCCTTCGTGGTCTCCCATCCTAGAACTACCCATGGCCGACCTCGCTTAGCTTCTCAGCACTGTTGAGATCAGACTAGGCTGGGCTATGTAGGTCAAGGCAAGAGATGGACAGAGGTGGTTTGCCATTGCCTACCTCTGCGTAACAACCCTGGACTTCCTTCGTGGTCTCCCATCCTAGAACTACCCATGGCCGACCTCGCTTAGCTTCTCAGCACTGTTGAGATCAGACTAGGCTGGGCTATCTAGGTCAAGGCAAGAGATGGACAGAGGTGGTTTGCCATTGCCTGCCTCTGCGTAACAAACCCTGGACATCCTTGGTGGGCTCCCATCCTAGAACTACCCATGGCCAACCTCACTTAGCTTCTCAGCACTGTTGAGATCAGACTAGGCTGGGCTATATAGGTCAAGGCAAGAGATGGACAGAGGTGGTTTTCCATTGCCTGCCTCTGTGTAGCAACCCTGGACTTCCTTCGTGGTCTCCAATCCTAGAACTACCCATGGCTGACCACACTTAGCTTCTCAGCACTGTTGAGATCAGACTAGCCTGGGCTATGTAGGTCAAGGCAAGAGATGGACAGAGGTGGTTTGCCATTGCCTGCCTCTGCATAGCAACCCTGGACATCCTTGGTGGTCTCCCATTCTAGAACTACCCATGGCTGACCTCGCTTAGCTTCTCAGCACTGTTGAAATCAGACTAGCCTGAGCTATTTAGGTCAAGGCAAGAGATGGACAGAGGTGGTTTGCCATTGCCTGCCTCTGTATAGCAACCCTGGACTTCCTTGGTGGTCTCCCATCCTAGAACTACCCATGGCTGACTTCACTTAGCTTCTCAGCACTGTTGAAATCAGACTAGCCTGGGCTATCTAGGTCAAGGCAAGAGATGGACAGAGGTGGTTTGCCATTGCCTGCCTCTGTGTAACAACCCTGGACTTCCTTTGAGGTCTCCCATCCAAGTTCTAACCCTGGCTGATCTTGCTTAGCTTCTAAGCAAATAAAAACATAACAGAAGCCATGTTGGATCAAACCAATGGCTCATCCCGTCCAACACAGTCATAAAAAAAAAAATCCTGTTGATCAGGATTCGGCTGGGCCATCCAGATTAGAGCAAGAGATAGACAGAGGTGGTTTGCCATTGCCCGCCTCTGAATTGCAACCTTGGTGTCTCCCATAAAAGTACTAAGCAGGACTGGCCATGCTTAGTTTTTGAGATGTGCTGAGATCAGGTTTGCTTGGGACATTAAGTTCAAGACAACAGAATATTGAGGACTGGTCATTCAAAGGAACTGAAGAAAAAATTGAAAATTCAGAAAGCTTTCAGGAAATTTCCTCTCCGCGTTAGAATTGCCAACTTTGGCTTGGGAAATCCTTGGAGATTTAGATGTTGAGTCTAGGGAAGGTGGGGTTTTGGGAAGAGAAGGACCACAGCTGGACATAATGTCATAGAGTCTTCCATCCATAGTTTGGAGACCAGTTTGGAGACCAGAGGCCCCACCTGTAAGTTGCCATCCCTATCTTCCTTGATGCAGGCATCCCCTGCAAACCTCTTGGGTCTTCTGAAGCACCTTTTGCTCCCATAAGACTAGCCTTTTGCTTTGGGGACGAAGAAGAAGAAGAAAGCTTGGATTTATACCCTCAGAGTCTCAGAGCAGTTTACAATCTGCTTCCCTTCCACTCCCCACAACAGACACCCTGCAAGGTAGGTGGGGCTGAGAGAGCTCTGAGAGAAGAAGACGACCGTAGATTTATACCCTGCCCTTCTCTCTGAATCAGAGTCTCAGAAGGAAGTGGGAACTAGGGAAAAAATTGGCAGGCACCCCTGGGTTCTATGTTGTTGTAGAACAAGAAGAAGAAAGAGAAGGAGTAGGAGGAAACTGGATTTATACTTGGAGTCTCGGAGCACCTTACAATCTCCTTCTCTTCCCCTCCCCACAACAGACACACTATGTGTGGTAGGTGGGCTGAGAGAGCTCTGACAGAACTGCTCTTGAGGAAACAGCTCTGAGTGAACTGGGACTGACCCTGGGTCACCCTGCTGGCTGCACGTGGAGGAGGAGTGGGTTTAGGGTTGCCAATCCCCAGTTGGGAGCAGGGCATCCCCTTGTTTGGAGGCCCTTCCCCCAACTTCAGGGTTAGCAGAAAGTGGGGAGGGGAAGGTCAGCTGAGCACTCCATTATACCTTATGGAGATTGGTCCCCACAGGGTATAATGAAGAATCAATCTGAAGAAGATGAAGAAGATATTGGATTTATATCCCGCCCTCCACTCCGAAGAGTCTCAGAGCGCCTCACAATCTCCTTTACCTTCCTCCCCCACAACAGACACCCTGTGAGGTGGGTGGGGCTGGGGAGGGCTCTCACAGCAGCTGCCCTTTCAAGGACAGAGTCTCAGAGTCGCCTACAATCTCCTTTACCTTCCTCCCCACAACAGACACCCTGTGAGGTGGGTGGGGCTGGAGAGGGCTCTCACAGTAGCTGTCCTTTCAAGGACAGAGTCTCAGAGTGGCCTACAATCTCCTTTAGCTTCCTCCCCCACAACAGACACCCTGTGAGGTGTGTGGGGCTGAGAGGGCTCTCACAGCAGCTGCCCTTTCAAGGACAACCTCTGCCAGAGCTATGGCTGACCCAAGGCCATTCCAGCAAGTGGATGTGGAGGAGTGGGGAATCAAACCCGGTTCTCCCAGATAAGAGTCCGTTCACTTCACCACTACACCAAACTGGCTCTCACCAATCTGTGTGTATCTGAGGCTCTGAGGGGGCTGTTTTTTTGAGGTAGAAGCAGCACATTTTCAGTATAGCATCTGATGCCTCTCCTCAAACCCTCCCCCCTCCCAAGTTTCAAAAAGATTGGGCCGGGGTTCTAATTCTAGGAGCCCTGAGACAAAGTGCCCTAATCCTCCATTGCTTCCAATGGAAGGAAGTCATTCTTAAGGAATGTGATGGCCAGAACCTCCTCCGGAGTTTAGTCATGGTTATCAAAACTTTGTTCCTGGCTCCACCCCCAAAATCTCTGGCTCCACCCCCAAAGTCCCCAAGATATTTCCTGTGTCGGACCTGGCAACTCTTGAAGAGCCAGTTTGGTGTAGTGGTGAAGTGCACGGGCTCTTATCTGGGAGAACCGGGTTTGATTCCCCACTGCTCCACTTGTACCTGCTAGAATGGCCTTGGGACAGCCAGAGCTCTCTTATCTGGGAGAACCGGGTTGGATTCCCCACTCCTCCACTCGCAGCTGCTGGAATGGCCTTGGGTCAGCCAGAGCGCTCTTATCTGGGAGAACCGGGTTTGATTCCCCACTCCTCCACTTGCACCTGCTGGAATGGCCTTGGGTCAGCCAGAGCTCTCTTATCTGGGAGAACCGGGTTTGATTCCCCACTCCTCCACTTGCAGCTGCTGGGATGGCCTCGGGTCAGCCAGAGCTCTCTTATCTGGGAGAACCGGGTTTGATTCCCCACTCCTCCACTTGCAGCTGCTGGAATGGCCTTGGGTCAGCCAGAGCTCTCTTATCTGGGAGAACCGGGTTTGATTCCCCACTCCTCCACTTGCAGCTGCTGGAATGGCCTTGGGTCAGCCAGAGCTCTCTTATCTGGGAGAACCAGGTTTGATTCCCCACTCCTCCACTTGCAGCTGCTGGAATGGCCTTGGGTCAGCCAGAGCTCTCTTATCTGGGAGAACCGGGTTTGATTCCCCGCTCCTCCACTTGCACCTGCTGGAATGGCCTTGGGTCAGCCAGAGCTCTCTTATCTGGGAGAACCGGGTTTGATTCCCCACTCCTCCACCTGCAGCTGCTGGAATGGCCTTGGGTCAGCCAGAGCTCTCTTATCTGGGAGAACCGGGTTTGATTCCCCACTCCTCCACTTGCAGCTGCTGGAATGGCCTTGGGTCAGCCAGAGCTCTCTTATCTGGGAGAACCGGGTTTGATTCCCCGCTCCTCCACTGGCAGCTGCTGGAATGGCCTTGGGTCAGCCAGAGCTCTCTTATCTGGGAGAACCGGGTTTGATTCCCCACTCCTCCACTTGCAGCTGCTGGAATGGCCTTGGGTCAGCCAGAGCTCTCTTATCTGGGAGAACCGGGTTTGATTCCCCACTCCTCCACTTGCAGCTGCTGGAATGGCCTTGGGTCAGCCAGAGCTCTCTTATCTGGGAGAACCAGGTTTGATTCCCCACTCCTCCACTTGCAGCTGCTGGAATGGCCTTGGGTCAGCCAGAGCTCTCTTATCTGGGAGAACCGGGTTTGATTCCCCACTCCTCCACTTGCAGCTGCTGGAATGGCCTTGGGTCAGCCAGAGCTCTCTTATCTGGGAGAACCAGGTTTGATTCCCCACTCCTCCACTTGCAGCTGCTGGAATGGCCTTGGGTCAGCCATAGCTCTCTTATCTGGGAGAACCGGGTTTGATTCCCCACTCCTCCCCTTGCAGCTGCTGGAATGGCCTTGGGTCAGCCACAGCTCTCTTATCTGGGAGAACTGGGTTTGATTCCCCACTCCTCCACTTGCAGCTGCTGGAATGGCCTTGGGTCAGTCATAGCTCTCTTATCTGGGAGAACCGGGTTTGATTCCCCACTCCTCCACTTGTACCTGCTGGAATGGCCTTGGGTCAGCCATGGCTGTCGCAGAGCTGTCCCTGAAAGGGCAGCTTCTGGGAGAGTTCTGTCAGCCCCACCCACCTCACAGGGTGTCTTTTGTGGGTGGGGGAGAAGGGAAAGGAGATTGTGGCCGCTCTGAGATTCAGCGTATAGGGCAGGATATAAATCCAATATCTTCTTAAGTGGGCAATCAGACCCCGTTCTCCAGATTAGAGACCACTGCTCTTAACCACTGCACCAAAGTGGATCACTGCAAAAAGCACCCAGAAACCTTCAGGTGTTTGGAGGGGGGGGCAGCTCAGGAAGAACTGCCAAAAAAAAAAAAATTCTTGCCTGTGGATATGGCTGGTGCATGGGAGGAGGTCAAATAGGCAGCCGTCTAGGGTGAGCTGCCTTTCTCAATGGAAAGTAGACTCCATAGAGCGCAGATGCTACCCAGCCAGTTTTACGTTTCCTGCGTCTGCCTGCACAGTACGCTCCTCGAAAGGGTATTATAGCATTGGAGAAAGTCCAGAAAACGGCAACTAGAATGATTAAAGGGCTGGAACACTTTCCCTATGAAGAATGGTTGAAATGCTTGGGGCTCTTTAGCTTGGAGAAACGTCGACTGCGGGGTGAGCAGTTTACAAGATTATGCATGGGATGGAGAAAGTAGAGAAAGAAGTACTTTTCTCCCTTTCTCACAATACAAGAACTCGTGGGCATTCAATGAAATTGCTGAGCAGTCGGGTTAAAACGGATAAAAGGAAGTACTTCTTCACCCAAAGGGTGATTAACATGTGGAATTCACTGCCACAGGAGGTGGTGGCGGCTACAAGCATAGCCAGCTTTACGAGGGGATTGGATAAAAATATGGAGCAGAGGTCCATCAGTGGCTATTAGCCACAGTGTGTATATGTGTGTGTGTGTGTGTATAATTTTTTTGGGCCACTGTGTGAGACAGAGTGTTGGACTGGATGGACCATTGGCCTGATCCAACATGGCTCCTCTTATGTTCTTCTGTGACACAGAGTGTTGGACTGGATGGGCCATTGGCCTGATCCAACATGGCTTCTCTTATGTTCTTATGTGACACAGAGTGTTGGACTGGATGGGCCATTGGCCTGATCCAACATGGCTTCTCTTATGTTCTAATGTGACACGGAGTGTTGGACTGGATGGGCCATTGGCCTCATCCAACATGGCTTCTCTTATGTTCTTCTGTGACACAGAGTGTTGGACTGGATGGGCCATTGGCCTGATCCAACAGGGCTTCTCTTATGTTCTTATGTGACACAGAGTGTTGTACTAGATGGGCCATTGGCCTGATCCAACATGGCTTCTCTTATGTTCTTATGTGACACAGAGTGTTGGACTGGATGGGCCATTGGCCTGATCCAACATGGCTTCTCTTATGTTCTTATGTGACACAGAGTGTTGGACTGGATGGGCCATTGGCCTGATCCAACATGGCTTCTCTTATATTCTTATGTGACACAGAGTGTTGGACTGGATGGGCCATTGGCCTGATCCAACATGGCTTCTCTTATGTTCTTCTGTGACACAGTGTAGGACTGGATGGGCCATTGGCCTGATCCAACATGGCTTCTCTTATGTTCTTGTGTGACACAGAGTGTTGGATTGGATAGGCCATTGGCCTGATCCAACATGGCTTCTCTTATGTTCTTATGTGACACAGAGTGTTGGACTGGATAAGCCATTGGCCTGATCCAACATGGCTTCTCTTATCTTCTTAAGCCCTGCAGGGAAAAATTAACCAATTGTAAAAGCTGAAGAAGAACCAATTACAGTTTCTAAAAATTGGGTCCTGTTGAAGTTGTCTGCTGCCACTCATCCTTCGACTCTAGTTTAAACAGGGCTTTTTTTTGAGCAGGGAACAAGTTCCGGCTGGCTTGGTGTCAGGGGGTGTGGCTTAATGTGCCAATTAGTCCCTGCTGGGCTTTTTCTACAAAAAGCCCCATGTAAAACAATGGTGATATCAGGGGGTGTGGCTTACTAAGCAAATGAGTTCCTGCTGGATTTGTTCTACAAACAAAGTCTTGAGTTTAACAGAGCCATGGGGTGGGAGCCATAGGTCAGTGGTAGAGTATCTTTCTCGCGTGCCCGAGGTTTTGTCACTCCAGCTAAACGGATCAAGTAGAATGGTCATGTGAAGGTGTTGTCCTTGGCACCTCCAGCGAAAAGGATCGAGCAGTGTTCTCACAATTTTAATTGCTTAATCTCAACATTTTAAAAAAAATTAAATTTAAATAAAAACTGTAAATTAAAAATGTAAATAATTTCAAGTTGCTTCGTTGCTCCTACAATTCTCCTACAATTTTAAATTTCTCCAGGGGGGGGGCGCTAGTGGGCAGTTCACCTGGGCATCAAAAATCCGAGCACCGCCCAGGCTATGGATGAAGAGAGGCTTCTTCACATGGTCTTGCTTTGGCCAGAGCTGATGGGAGATCCCCAGGGTGTAATTCCACCTGTTTCCTGTTCAAGACCTCCGCAGGCTGGAGTCCTCCCTTCACATTATTTCCATCTTCCAGGTGTTTTCACATGACTTTCAAACCATTTTATTAGGAATCTGAATTGGGTCCCCCTCCCCACACTTCCCATAATCTGTACCTACAGTTGCCAATCCCCAGGTGGGGGGCAGGGGATTCCCCTGATTTGGAGGCCCTCCCCCCGCTTCAGGGTTATCAGAAAGTGGGGGGAGGGAGGGAAATGTCTGCTGGGCACTCCATTATATCCTATGGAGATCAATTCCCATAGGGGATAACAGAGAATTGATCTGTGGGTATCTGGCGTTCTGGGGGCTGTTTTTTGAGATAGAGGCACCAAAGTCTGAGCATACCATTCAGTGCCTCTCCCCAAAATGCAAGTTTCAAAAAGATTGGACCAGGGAGTCCAATTCTATGAGCCCCAAAAGAAGGTGCCTCTATCCTTCATTATTTCCAGTGGAGAGAAGGCATTGAAAAGGTGTGCGGTCCCTTTAAATGTGATGGCCAGAATTCCTTTTGGAGTTCAGTTATGCTTGTCACAACCTTGCTCCTGGCTCCACCCCCCCCCCAAAGTCCCCAGATATTTCTTGAATTGGACTTGGCAACCCTATCTGTACCCCCAAAGTCTTTAACCAGTTTTTCTCCCTGCTTGACGTTCTTCACCCTCCCCTAAAAAAAACACCCTCTTTTCCCCCCAGGCTGCCAACTCGACAGCAATCAGACAGAGTGACAGTTCAGCAGCGGCACCCACTCTCCGAGATAACAAGTTCCAGGCGTTGATGATTAACTAGATTCACAAAAGTTGATTGGAAGGAAGGCAAATATAAGGATATAAATAAAGTATTCCTGCCAATATCTCACCCCCTGGAGTTGTGAACTTTGAATAAATTGGAGGGAATTATGCTGAGTACTAATCAAAAGGAGGTGTTTTTTTTTTTTTTTTCCCCTTTTCAAAAAAAAAAATTAATTTGCTAATTACCACTGGGTTTCATCAGTGACAAGTTCTAATCATCTCAAGACATCTTAATTGACCCTCGGGAGCTGTTTAACTGGCGTGGCGAGGATCTGAGAGGGTCACGCCATTAGAAAAGATGGCACAGACTCCATTGAAGAGTGCCAACATTGACTGGTTCAGGAGGGTGCTTTGGGTGTTAAGTCTGGGTCTGGGTATGTTAATTCTGGGTCTGGGTATGCTGAACCGGGGGAGGTCAAAGTTCAAATAGAGGTTATGTGTCTACTTAGCAAATTTGCCCATAATCAACATCCAGAAACCTCAGCTTTTCAGGCAAAAAAATTAATAATGCAAGTTTCTACTCCACTTAAGCATAATCTAATACAGGAGTCACCAACCTTTTTGAGCGTGTGAACACCTTTGGAATTCTGGCCCGGTGTGGAGGGCACAGCCATAAAAAGGGCCGGCACAAGATGGCTGCTCAAGGCGGTGGAGCCAGCCACAAAATGGCGGACACCGCTCACAAGTGAAGAGGCTTTTGCTGTGGTGGCAGCCTGCTGCCTAGGCAACATTTAAAAAAAACACCCACCCACAGCCAATCAAATCTCCAGTGGCCAATCAGAAGCCTTGTTGCACCTGGCCCCACCCACTTCAAAAAACACTTCGCGGATGCTAGGGAGGGTATTGGAAGGTGACCTGGCTCCCATGGGCACTGTGTTATAGACTCCTGATTTAATGTCATGAAGACCATGACGTCTGAAACATTTAAATTTCTAGATTCCAGAGGGTAGACATGCTGGGCACTTTTAAGACCGACAAACAAACAAGCAAACAAAACTTTGTAGGTCTTAAACATGCCACTGGACTTTGTTTATTTAAATTTCTAGTTTATTTGACAATTTAACCTGAAACCCACAGTTTATATAATATTTCTAGTCCATTTGAGCATAATCCGGTACCTTTAACAAAACCACTTTTCTTTTTTTTAAATCCAGTTTCTTGTTCATTTGAGTACGATTTGCTAATCCGCACTTTAAAAATAAAATCAAGTTTCTAGTCCTTTTGAATATAATCTAATATTCTGGGGAGGGAATTAGAAAATAAAATCAAGTTTCTGGTCTATTTGAATGTAATCGGATATACTAACAATCTGTTGTTAAAAATAAAATCAAGTTTCTAGTCCTTTTGAATATAATCTAATATTCTGGGGAGGGGATTAGAAAATAAAATCAAGTTTCTGGTCTATTTGAATGTAATCGGATATACTAAAAATCTGTTGTTAAAAATAAAATCAAGTTTCTAGTCCTTTTGAATATAATCTAATATTCTGGGGAGGAGATTAGAAAATAAAATCAAGTTTCTGGTCTATCTGAATGGAGGGAGGGAGGAATGGAGGGAGGGAGGGAGGGGGAAGGGAGGGAGGGAAGGGAGGGAGAGAGGAGGAAAGGAAGGGAGGGAAGGGAGGGAGGGAAGGAGGGGAGGGAGGGAGGGAGGGAGGGAGGAAGGAAGGAAGGAAGGAAGGAAGGAAGGAAGGAAGGAAGGAAGGAAGGAAGGAAGGAAGGAAGGAAGGAAGGGAGGGAGGGAGGGAAGGGAGGGAGAAAGGAGGGAAGGAAGGGAGGGAAGGAAGGGAGGGAGGGAAGGGAGGGAGGGAAGGGAGGGAGGAAGGAAGGAAGGAAGGAAGGAAGGAAGGAAGGAAGGAAGGAAGGAAGGAAGGAAGGAAAATAGATGGGGGAGGGAGAGGTGGAAAGAAAGCAACTTTTCCTTTAAATGCATTCTCCAAGCCACCACCTGGCTTGGAGAAGTGATTTAAAGAGAGATGAGGCAATATGCGTGAAAGAACTGTGCATGGCTCCCAAGCCGCAGTTTGGCCACCCCTGGTCTGGACATTGGGGGCGGCGGGACCTGGGGAGGGACCTCAGCAAGCTACAATGCCATGGAGTCCACCTACTGAAGCAGCCATTTTGTCCAGGGAACTGATTGTCTGGAGACCAGATGTAACGCCCAGAGATGTCCTCGGGGCCCACCGGGAGGTTGGCAACCGTGCTCTTGGGTGCTGAGTTTCTCACGGTTTCTGTGAATTGCCTGAGGCAAACTCATCATCTGAGCTCACCTGTATGCAGGCAACTTTTGTGCTAGTTTCACTTTCTTCGCTTCCTCTTTTTTTTAAAAAAAGAAGAAATTCCCTGGGAACTCTAAGCGTGCAGTGCTTACTAACCCCCTCTCCAGCCCAAGAAGATTAGAGATTTCAATTTGAATTTGGAAATCCTAACTTCTTCATTAAAACTTTATTACTTGCATGCGGGGAGCCTCCGGGAGAGCAGGAAGAGAGTTATCGTCAGCTCTCAACTTACACGTTTAAATCTTTTTAAATCCATTTTTCATTGGGCTCCTCTCTTTCTTTCCTCTTTTTTGTTCACCGCGGCAGACTAGCAGAGATTTCCTGTCTGGGTGTGCTAGTTTCTTCTTCTAATTTTTTTTTTTTTTAATTTAATGCTACCCAGATCAAGAGCTCAGGGGAATTCTGAGGCTACGGATTTAATAATGCGCTCACTGGAAAGACTGAAGGAGGGGTTCAATTTGACACTTTTCGCATCTTTGCGATTAACGCTGTTTTAGGACTGCACAGTTCACAGCACACGGCAACCATCAGAAGGGCCCTGGACGGGAACTTGGGGGGGGGGGGAGCAGAAGTGCCTCAGGGTACCTCTAGGAATCGCCGGAAACTTTATGGTAAAACCACGGATTTTGTGGTGATTCCTAGAGCTACCACCATTGTTTGTGGGGTTTTCGTAGAACTGATGCTGTGGTGCAGAGGGCACAGACTTTTAACTTTTTCTCTCATAGCTGCTGGGAGAGGTGGTGGGCAAATCTGAGTTGTCATTGGGAGATCTCCCATTCTAGAGGGAGGCTTGGTAGTCCTAAATAGGACAACACCACCAGGTCAGCTGAATTGGAATCTTATTGGGGGGCTTATCTGGGGTGGTATTCATCCATTCTTCCCCACACCCCAGCCCCAGTCTTCCTGCTCTTATAGCAGTGATTCCTGTCTGCAGGGGCGAAGGTGCCCACTGGGAGGTTACTAACACCCATTTTCTGTCAGGCTCTGTTCATTCATGATTTTAATAACTGTTGCTACTAACCATTTTCAATGATGCATAGACAAGCTCACTAACAAGGGACCAGGGTAGCAAGAAGGGAGGGGGGAAGAGTCATGAGCCATTCCCAGGAATATCAAAGGTTGCCAAGGTCCTTTTGAAGTGGACAATATGTGCCAGATTCCCACCTCATCCCCAGAGGCGCCAAGGACATTTGCCCTGAGAACTGTAACCACCAACTGAAGGGGGGGGGGAGCGCTGGGAAAAATCACACATGCAAAAGTAACCTTTTGTTTTGGGAATTGGGGGGTAGAGAATATTGCTTTGAAGTAGAAGAATAAATGCTAACAATTCGAACTGATCTCCATCAGTTCCAATCTCTGCTATGCTGGAGTAACTCTGAAGTATCCAATAAACGCAACTTTGTTTTACACTACTAAGTCTGCTTACTTGTGAGCTTCAATGAACCCATGCCTGACATTTTCTTCTTTTGGTGTAGTGGTGAAGTGCATGGACTCTTATCTGAGGGAACTGGGTTTGATTCCCCACTCCTCCACATGCAACAGCTGGAGTGACCTTGGGTCAGTCATAACTTTCTCAGAGCTGTTCTCTCAGAGATTTCTTGGCACCATCTGCCTCACAGAAAGAGGAAGAGGACAAAGGAGGAGGAGGAGGTGGCGGTGATATGGTGATGATATTGGATTTATACCCCCACCCTTCACTCTGAATCTCCTATACCTTCCTCCCCACAACTGACACCCTGTGAGGTAGGTCGGGCTGAGAGAGCTCTCTCAGAAGCTGCCCTTTCAAGGACAACTCTGCGAGAGCCATGGCTGACCCAAGGCCATTCCAGCAGCTGCAGGTGGAGGAGTGGAGAATCAAGCCCAGTTCTCCCAGAAGAGCCCACGCACTTCACCACTACACCAAACTGGCTGCTCTGAGACACCTTTGGGCAGTGAAGGGCAGGGCATAAATCCAGTCTCTTCTTCTTCTCCTTCCCCAAGCCAAATAATTCCACAGCATCCAGTACCCAAATAGTTCAGGGCTTATGTTGGAAGAAAGTCAAAGCCTGATGCAGCCTAACTAGGCCATAACTAGCCACGGTAGCAGGGTTGCCAGTCTCCAGGTGGGGCCTGGAGATCTCCTGCTTTTACAACATCTCCAGCTGGCAGAGATCCGCTCCCCTGGAGAAAAAGGCTGCTTTGAAGGGTGTACTCAATGGCATTGCACCATGCTGAGGCCCCTCCCCTCCCCAAACCCCTCCCTCTCCCAGATCCACCCCGAAGTCTTCAGGTATTTTCCAACACTGCCCTGGTTGCCAGCTTCCAAGAATTCCATCTGATCTCCCAGAATTCCAACTGATCTCCAGACTACAGAGCTCAGTTCCCCTGAAGAAAATGGCTGCTTTGGAGGTGGACTCTGTGGCCCTTCGCTTCCCCTCACCCTGCCCTCCCATGGCTTCATTCCTAAATCTCCAGGAATTACTCAAGCTAGAGTTGGCAAGGCCTAAGCACAGCCAGTCTTCGTGCCCCAATCCTGCAACAGTCTGAGGTGCAGATCCCAACAGGACAGAAGCCAGAGGTAGGCTGGAACCCTGGAGCAAATCTGTGGAAGGCTGGCTCTGACCAAGGATGCCTGATCCAACCCCTTCCTCTTTGCAGGAAATCCAGAACGGAAACATTCCAAAATGGCAACCTGTTTGCCGCATAGACCTCATCCAGGAGCCCTTGAAACCTGGAAACCGGCAGGAGCTTTGTGGGGGAGGGGAGAGGATATGTGCGGGGGGGGGGCTTCAGCTCCCACTGAGGTAAAAAACGATTAAAATGGTAAAAGCAACTACTTTGGTTAAAAGATGAGTCACTCTAGGAATTGCCTGAAACTCTATGGTTTACTGTAGACTTTCCAGTGATTCCTAGAATTGCCCTATGTTTTTTTTTTTTACCAGAAGTGACATAGAAGAAGATGATGGTGGTGGTGGTGATGACAGTGATGATATTGGATTTATAGCCCTCCCTCCCTTCTGAGTCTCAGAGCAGCTCACAATCTCTTTTATCTTCCTTCCTCCACAACAGACACCCTGCGAGGTAGGGGGGGCTGAGGGAGCTCTGACAGACGCTGCCCTTTCAAGGACAACTCCTACAAAAGCTATGGGTGACCTAAGGCCATTCCAGCAGCTGCAAGTGGAGGAGTGGGGAATCAAACCCAGTCCATACACTTAACCACTACACCAAACTGGCCACATGTAACTCTTCAGTTTTCTTCCCCCCCCCCCCCCACTGCTTGGAGTGGCACTGAGCGACAGGAAAAGGGGGCAAGGTATCCTGCCCTCAGTGGGGGATTGAGATCCCTAGTGAAAACTTACCCATCCGTGCCTGCCCTCCTTTTGCTTCTGTCTCCTGCCCACAACGGAGCGTAGCTGAAACTCATGCTGTTTGCGTGTTTCGTTTCAACTCTTCCTTCCCAATTCTGACTCAGGATATCTGCAGCAGGGCTCTCCGAGCTGCCATCTTTGGATCCCCCCCTCCTCACCCTGACCCCAAGAATATCCCT
The DNA here is from genome assembly GCF_032191835.1 of Heteronotia binoei. Classification (NCBI taxonomy): domain Eukaryota; kingdom Metazoa; phylum Chordata; class Lepidosauria; order Squamata; family Gekkonidae; genus Heteronotia; species Heteronotia binoei. The sequence continues at coordinate 31,147,597 of NC_083242.1, forward strand.
GCAGGGTATCGAGAGCTCTGGGGCCCCCACAGAAGATGCAGAAAAGGCCTCCCCTACAGTAGAGTTGCCAATCCCCAGGTGGGGGCAGGGGATCCCCGGTTTGGAGACCCTCCCCCCACTTCAGGGCCATCAGAAAGCGGGAGGGGGGAGGGGAATGTCTGCCAGGCACTCCATTATTCCCTATGGAGACTGAATTGATCCATGGGTATCTGGGGCTATGGGGGGCTGTTTTTTGAGGAAGAGGCACCAAATTTGCAGCAGAGCATCCAGCTCCTCTCCTCAAAAGACCCTCCATGTTTCAAAATGATTGGACCAAGAGGTCCAATTCTATGAGCCCTGAAAGAAGGTGCCCCTATCCATTATTTCCAATGGAGGGAAGGCATTTAAAAGGTGTTTGGTCCCTTAAATGTGATGGCCAGAACTCCCTTTGAACTTCAATTATGCTTGTCACAACCCTTCTCCTGGCTCCACCCCTCAAAGTCTCCTGGCTCCACCCCCAAAGTCTCCTGGCCCCACCCCCAAAGTCCCCAGTTATTTCTTGAATTGGACTTAGCAACCCTACTGTTGAGACAGCAGGCAACAAAGACTGACAACGGAAAACGCCGCCAAGCTCCGTTGAGAAGAGTGAGATGCCAACGGTTTACTATCTCCGCCGCTCGCTTCCTGTCACTTTTGATTGAAATAAGGAGTTAATTATGTTCTCCGTATGATAACTAGATTGCATGGTGCTCACCAGACGCAGCGTGAAAACTGTTGGGAACCGAATGCCTGCGCAGTCGTTTCTCTGAATAGCAAAAAACCTGAGCAGCTTTGAAGACCTTGTCATGTTTTCTTCGACTGTTATTATCTTAACTTTCCCTGAGGCTTCCATGCTATCTCATGTGGAATTAAGAGGAAGGGGTGTTGGCTTGTGTTAATTAAATAGCATCGCTCTGCAGCCAGAGGCTGAATGAGCCAATCACACCTGCCATAGCAGAGTAACTCGAAGGCAAAAGAGGACCTCAGTTGTAGAGCATTTGCTTGGCATGCAGACGGTCCCAGGTTCAATCCCCAGCGTCTCCAGCTGAAAGGAATAGGTAGGAGGTGATGTGAAAGACCTCAGCCTGGGACAGGAGGAGGAGAGAGAGAAAGTAGAGAAAGAAGAACTTTTCTCCCTTTCTCGCTATATGAGAACTTGTGGGCACTCGATGAAATTGCTGAGCAGTCGGGTTAGAACGGATAAAAGGAAGTACTTCTTCACCCAGAGGGTGATTAACCCATGGAATTCACAGCCACAGGAGGTGGCAGCGGCTACAGGCATAGATGGCTTCAAGAGGGGATTGGATCAACAAATGGAGCAGAAGTCCATCAGTGGCTATTAGGGTATAGATGAAACTCTCTGTCTGGGGCAGTGATGCTCTGTATTCTTGGTGCTGGGTGGAGGGGCAACAGTGTGAGGGCTTCTAGTGTCCTGGCCCCACTGATAGACCTCCTGATGGCAACTGGTTTTTTTTGGCCACTGTGTGATACAAAGTGTTGGCCTGGATGGGCCATTGACCTGATCCAACATGGCTTCTCTTATGTTCTTAGGAGGAGGAGGAAGAAATATTGGATTTATATCCTGCCCTTCATTCTCAATCTCAGAGTCTCAGAGTGGCTCACAATCTCCTTTACCTTCCTCCCCCACAACAGACGTGAGGTCGATGGGGCTGAGAGGGCTCTCACAGCAACTGCTCTTTCAAGGACAGCTCCTATGAGAGCTCTGGCTAACCCAAGACCATTCCAGCAGCTGCAACTGGAGGAGTGGGGAATCAAACTCAGTTCTCCCAGATAAGAGTCCGTGCACTTAACCACTACACCAAACTGACTCTTACATCAAACTGGCTCTGAGTCAGTACCAGACTAAGTAGACCAGGGGTCCCCCATCTTTTTGAGCTTGTGGGGTCATTTGAAATTCTGACATAGTATGACGCACAGAAACAAAATGGCAGCCACAAAATGGTGGCAAAGGTTGTGGAACCAGACACAAGGTATTTGCCACAGATGAACTTCAATAACACAGTGCATATCCTTGTGCTGCTGAAGCAACATTTTTAAAAATCTCCACAGCCAATCAAATCTCCAGTAGTTCACCAGATGCGTTGCTGGCCAAATGCTGTACATGGCTATGTCCACTTCCTAAAACACTTGGTAGGCACCAGAAAAGGTGTTGGAGGAAGAGGAAGAGTTGAATTTATAGCCCACCCTTCACTCAGAGTCTTAGAGCTTACAATGTCTTTCCCTTTCTTTCCTCACACCAGACATCCTGTGAGGTAGGTGGGTCTGAGAGAGCTCTGAGAGAATGCTTTTGAGAGAACAGCGACTGAGGGCTTCTAGTGTCCTGGCCCCACTGATGGACCTCCTGATGGCACCTGGGTTTTTTTGGTCACTGCGTGACACAGAGTGTTGGACTGGATGGGCCATTGGCCTGATCCAACATGACTTCTCTTATGTTCTTGTGTGACACAGAGTGTTGGACTGGATGGGCCAGTGGCCTGATCCAACATGGCTTCTCTTATGTTCTTGTGTGACACAGAGGGTTGGACTGGAGGGGCCATTGGCCTGATCCAACATGGCTTCTCTTATGTTCTTCTGTGACACAGAGTGTTGGACTGGAAGGGCCATTGGCCTGATCCAACATGGCTTCTCTTATGTTCTTCTGTGACACAGAGTGTTGGACTGAATGGGCCACTGGCCTGATCCAACATGGCTTCTCTTATGTTCTTGTGTGACACAGAGTGTTGGACTGGATGGGCCACTGGCCTGATCCAACATGGCTTCTCTTATGTTCTTCTGTGACACAGAGTGTTGGACTGAGTGGGCCATTGGCCTGATCCAACATGGCTTCTTTTATGTTCTTCTGTGACACAGAGTGTTGGACTGGAAGGGCCATTGGCCTGATCCAACATGATTTCTCTTATGTCCTTATGACTCAAGTTCACCCAGGTGGTATCATGTGGGGGAGTGGGGAATCAAACCTGTTCTCCAGATTAAAGTCCCCGCTCTTAACCGCAACACCGAACTGGCTCTCGCATGTTGGTGACCCCTGGAGTAGAAAATACCGAGGTTGATAGACTGATGCTCTGATTCAGCAAGGCACATTTTGTAGAAAAGCAGGTGGCAGAGCTCATTAGCATAATTCATTGGCATATGCCACCGCCCCCCAACAGCCAAAAGCAACCTGATGCAAGAAAGAAAAGCCCCAAGCGAGCAAGGCCTGCTTGGGTTGGCTAGAGATCCAGCCATTCCAAGCAGGCCTCACTCACCTGGGGCTCTCCTTGTCTCTCCTCTCCCCCCCCCCACAGTCAAAAGGCCAGCAAGTAGAGTTGCCAAGTCCAATTCGAGAAATATCTGCAAACTTGGCGGTGGAGCCAGCAGACTTTGGGGGTGGAGCCAGCAGACTTTGGGGGTGGAGCCAGGAGACATTAAGGGTGGAGCCAAGATCAAGGCTGTGACAAACATATTGAACTCCAAAGGGAGTTCTGGCCCTCACATTTAAAGGGACGGCACACCTTTTCAATGCCTTCCTTCCATAGGAAATAATGAAGGATAGGGGCACCTTCTTTTGGGGCTCATAGAATTGGACCCCCTGGTCCAATTGTTTTGAAACTTGGGGGGTATTTTGGGGAGAGGCACTGGATGCTAATACTGAAAATTTGGTGCCTCTACCTTCAAGCTGCACTTTTGACATCCCTGAACTAGCCACATAAGCATGAACGCCTCCTTGCGCCCATGCACCAGGCACAGGATCCTGCCTTGGTTGTCCATTTTACAGCTGCAGATCTGTCCTCTTTCCCCCCATGCCTACCACGCTGCCATTCACACCACCGGAGCCAGTTTGGTGTAGTGGTTAAGTGCACGGACTCTTATCTGGGAGAACGGGTTTGATTCCCCCACTCCTCCACTTGCACCTGCTGGAATGGCCTTGGGTCAGCCATAGTTCTCGCAGGAGTTGTCCTTGAAAGGGCAGCTGCTGTGAGAGCCCTCTCAGCCCCACCCACCTCACAGGGTGTCTGTTGTGGGGGAGGAAGGTAAAGGAGATTGTAGGCCGCTCTGAGACTCTGTCCTTGAAAGGGCAGCTGCTGTGAGAGCCCTCTCAGCCCCACCTACCTCACAGGGTGTCTGTTGTGGGGGAGGAAGGAAAGGAGATTGTGAGCCGCTCTGAGACTCTGTCCTTGAAAGGGCAGCTGCTGTGAGAGCCCTCTCCAGCCCCACCCACCTCACAGGGTGTCTGTTGTGGGGGAGGAAGGGAAAGGAGATTGTAGGCCGCTCTGAGATAGGGTTGCCAAGTTCCCTGCGTTTTGCAGTGGGGGATTTTCGTGCGTGTGCTAAGCATATGCGCGGCACAATGACATCACCCGGAAGTGTCATCATCGCTCCAGCGACGTCATGCGCAGCCCCCTCTAGGCATTTCCGGGAAACTCTATGGTTTTCCCAGACACTCTAGCCATCTGGGAGGGAAAAGTCTATGGTCCCTATTGTAGCAAAGAGTTTTCCTCCCAAATGGCTGCAGCGTCCGGGAAAACCATAGAGTTTCTCCGGAAATACCTAGAGTGGCTGCTGTTCAACGTCGCTGGCATGACGACGCCACTTCCGGGTGACATCATCGCACCGGCATCGTAGGGGGAGGTTCCCTCTGCCAGCTCAATGTAGGCCGGCAGGTAGAGTTTTCCCGGAAATGCCTAAAGCAACCGCGTGTGACATGGCTGGGGCGATGACGTCACTTCCGGGGGAACTCATTGTGTCGTGTGCATGCTTAGCACACGAACGAAACTCCCCCGCTGCAGAACGCAGGAGACTAGTTGGCAACTCTATCTCAGAGTATAGGGCGGGATACAAATCCCATATTGTCATCGCCACATTTGCAGAACGAGCCAGTGAATGACGGGAGTTTTCAGCCGAGCGGTTCCTTTTCCGTGTTACAGAATGAAATCATCTCCTCGATGGGAGCCGTGGGGATCCCCGGGCGCTGGCCTGTTATGTCTGTGGGGCCCCAGGCAGCGTGGCAAATGACTCGGCGCTTGCCGAAACCCAGGCCTGCCATTTGGAGATTATTTCTTTCCTTTGCATTAGATCTCAGCAACGGGCCTTTCTCCCCTCCTGTTTTAAGTGCTGTGCTGGAACAATGAAAAACAGCCAATGAGACATAACAAAGAGAGAGTAATTTACCGCCGAGCACACGAAGATGAAAGAGCGGTGGAGTGGGGGGAACCCACGAGATATTATTGAAGGTCTTCTTTGCAAAGTTCCTGCAGAATTTCCCTCTGTCCGACGCAGTCCGCTCGCCTTTCTCCTCTCCTGTGATATTAAATTACTTTTGCCCCTGCAACCAGCCGGGCCTTTCCAACATCTCTTTGATGTTCTCGAAATATCGAGAGACTTTAAAAGACCTCTCTGGATGGCTGGAATTGGAAGTCTTCTCCAGCAAGACGGGGGCTAGATTTGGGGGTGGACTGTGGAGTTAAAATCATTGGGATTAACTGGTGTAAGTTATTCCAGTTCCCACAAATTAGCAGCGCGCTTAAATAAAGCTAAAAACGCAGCGGCGTCACTTGTCCAGGTTCTCAGTTTACAGAGCTATCCAGAGCCACACTGGAAACTAAAAAAGAGAAATAAAGGTAAAGGTAAAGATAGTCCCCTGCGCAAGCAGCAGTGATTTCCGGGTGATGGGGTGATGTCGCATCATGACGTTTTCACAGTAGACTTTTTATGGGGTTGTTTGCCGTTGCCTTCCCAGTCCTCTACACTTTCCCCCCAGCAAGCTGGGGACTCCTTTTCCCGACCTCAGAAGGATGGAAGGCTGAGTCAACCTTGAGCCGGCTACCTAAACCCAACTTCTGCCGGGATCGAACTCAGGTCGTGAGCAGAGAGCTTGGACTGCAGTACTGCAGCTTTACCACTCTGTACCATGGGGCTTAAGAAGAGAAATACTTCCTCTTTATTTGAGATGTACACTTTTGGGATAGGAAAGAGCAGAGACAGAATAGAGTACTAGAGACAGGATAGAGTACTTTATTTAAGAAGTACACTTTTGGATAGGAAACATAAGAACATAAGAGAAGCCTTGTTGGATCATGCCAATGGCCCATCCAGTCCAACACTCTGTGTCACACAGTGGCCCCAAAACCAGGTGCCAACAGGAGGTCCATCGGGGGAGCCAGGACACCAGAAGCCCTCACCCTGTTGCCCCTCCCAAGCACCAAGAATACAGAGCATCACGGCCCCAGGCAGAGAGTTCCAACAATACCCTGTGGCTATTAGCCACTGATGGACCTCTGCTCCATATGTTGATCCAACCCCCTCTTGAAGCTGTCTATGTTTGTAGCTGAGTAGAGAAAGGATAGAGTACTAACTTACTAAGGATGGAAGCAGATGGCAAAGGGGCCCTCTGTCTCACGGTGCCAAAAGAGGATTGTAAGGTTGCCAGGTCTGTGTTGGAGAGTGTTGGAGACTTTGTTGGAAACTGTGTTGGAGACTGTTGGAGACTGTGCTGGAGACTGTTGGAGACTGTTGGAAACTGTGTTGAAGACTGTTGGAGACTGTGTTGGAGACTGTTGGAAACTGTGTTGGAGACTGTTGGAGACTGTGTTGGAGACTTTGTTGGAAACTGTTGGAGACTGTTGGAAACTGTGTTGGAGACTTTGTTGGCAACTGTGTTGGAGACTGTTGGAGACTGTGTTGGAGACTGTTGGAAACTGTGTTGGGAGACTTCGTTGGAAACTGTGTTGGAGACTGTTGGAGACTGTGTTGGAGACTGTTCGAGACTGTTGGAAACTGTGTTGGAGACTGTGTTGGAGACTGTGTTGGAGACTTTGTTGGAAACTGTGTTGGAGACTGTTGGAAACTGTGTTGGAGACTGTTGGAGACTGTGTTGGAGACTGTTGGAGACTGTGTTGGAGACTTTGTTGGAAACTGTGTTGGAGACTGTGTTGGAGACTGTTGGAGACTGTGTTGGAGACTGTGTTGGAGACTGTTGGAGACTGTGTTGGAGACTGTTGGAGACTGTGTTGGAGACTTTGTTGGAAACTGTGTTGGAGACTGTTGGAGACTGTGTTGGAGACTGTTGGAGACTGTGTTGGAGACTGTTGGAGACTGTGTTGGAGACTTTGTTGGCAACTGTGTTGGAGACTGTTGGAGACTGTGTTGGAGACTGTTGGAAACTGTGTTGGAGACTTCGTTGGAAACTGTGTTGGAGACTGTTGGAGACTGTGTTGGAGACTGTTCGAGACTGTTGGAAACTGTGTTGGAGACTGTGTTGGAGACTTTGTTGGCAACTGTGTTGGAGACTGTTGGAGACTGTGTTGGAGACTGTTGGAAACTGTGTTGGAGACTGTGTTGGAGACTTCGTTGGAAACTGTTGTTGGAGACTGTTGGAGACTGTTGGAGACTGTGTTGGAGACTGTGTTGGAGACTTTGTTGGAAACTGTTGGAGACTGTTGGAGACTGTGTTGGAGACTGTTGGGGACTGTTGGAAACTGTGTTGGAGACTGTGTTGGAGACTGTGTTGGAGACTTTGTTGGAAATTGTGTTGGAGACTTTGTTGGAGACTGTGTTGGAGACTTTGGGGCTGGATCCGGGAGAGAGTGAGGTTTTGGGGAGGGGCCTCAACCGGGTACAATGCCGTAGAGTTCACCCTTCAAAGCAGCCATTTTCTCTAGGGGAGATGGTCTCTGGAGATCACTTGTCAAAGTGGGAGATCTCCAGGCCCCTCCTGGAGGCTGGCAACCCTAGAGGACAGCATGTAAGCTTTCGTGTGCTAAAAGCACATTTCCTCAGACAATTGTATGGGATGGAATTAGCGGTGCTGCATATAAAAAGAGTGGCAGGGAATTAGTATGCAAAATGGTGAAAATGTTTTTAGCAGATTAAAAGAACAATAATTCCAGCCCATACTGTTGTCTGATGAAATGTGCTTTTAGCACATGAAAGCTCCGTTTTGAATAAAACTTTGTTGGTTGTAAAGGGGCAAATGGACTCCAACCTGGTTCTGTTGCTACAGACCAGCAGGGCTGCCCAGCTGGATCCATTCATGATGGAAGGTTTTGCCCAGAATCTATCTCAAGACTTCTTGAGTAAATGCAAAAGCAGCTATTAATGGGGGAAAAAGGGGAAATAACTGGACTATCTAAAGCAGACAGATGGAAATCATGCCCCTGTGGCCACAGGAGAAAGTAATTTTAAAAGTATGATGGGAGTAAGGTTGTATTATGACAACGATATCCAAGAAGAATTCTAAGGTAGATGCTGAGCTGATGTAATTTGGTCCACCTTCCGGTGATGTCGGGGGGGGGGGGGGTGGCAGATGTCAAGGAGTTGTGCTAATGAGCTCTGGCACCTCTTTTTCCTATGAAATGAACCTGCTCACAGGGCTGTCGTGAGGATAAAACGGAGATGGAGCAGAATGTAGGAAGCCATGCTGGGTCCCCATTCATGAGAAAAGTGGGGTATGAGGAAGGCAGGAAGGCAGGCCAGCAGGGAGGGAGGGAGGGAGAAAGGAAGGGGGAAGGAAGGAAGACAGACAGGAGGGAAGGCAGGAAAGGAGGGAGGAAGGGAAGGAGGGAGGGAGGGAGGGAGGAAAGCAAGAAGGAAGGCAGGCAGGAAGCAAGGCAGAAATGCAGGGAGGTAGGAGAGGGAGGGAGGGAGGAAGGAAGGCAAGTAGGAAGGGAGGGAGGGAGAGAGCAAGGAAGGAAGGCAGGAAGCGAGAGGGGGAGGCAGAGAGGGAGGCAGGCAGGAAGGGAAGGAGGGAGGGAGGGAAGCAGGAAGGAAGGCAGGAAGGGAGGCAGACAGGCAGAAAGGGGGGCTGGCAGGCAGTCAGGAAGGCAGGAAGGAAGGGAGAGAGGAAGGAAGGCAGGAAGGGAGGCAGGAAGGGAGGCAAGCAGTCAGGAAGGCAGGAAGGGAGGGAGGGAGGGAGGGAGGAAGGAAGGAAGGAAGGAAGGAAGGAAGGAAGGAAGGAAGGAAGGAAGGAAGGAAGGAAGGGAGGGAGGGGAGGGAGGGAGGGAGGGAGGGAGGGAGGAAGGGTGGGAGGAAGGGCGGGAGGGAGTGAGGAAGGAAGGAAGGAAGGAAGGAAGGGAGCGAGGAGGGAAGGAGGGAGGGAGGGAGGAAGGGTGGGAGGGAGTGAGGAAGGAAGGAAGGAAGGGAGGGAGGGAGGGAGGAAGGGTGGGAGGGAGTGAGGGAGGAAGGAAGGAAGGGAGGGAGGGAGGGAGGAAGGAAGGGAGGGAGTGAGGGAGGGAGGAAGGGCGGGAGTGAGGGAGGAGGGAGGGAGGGAGGAAGGAAGGAAGGGAGGGAGGGACGAAGGAAGGGAGGGAGGGAGCGAGGGAGGGAGGGAGGGACGAAGGAAGGGAGGGAGGGAGGAAGGAAGGGAGGGAGGGAGGGAAGGGGTTGGGGAGGGAGGGGGAGGGGTTGGGGAGGGAGGGAGGAAGGAAGGAAGGGAGGGAGGGGGTGAGGGAGGAAGGAAGGGTGGGAGGGAGTGAGGGAGGAAGGAAGGGAGGGAGGGAGGAAGGGAGGGAGGGAGGGAGGAAGGGCGGGAGTGAGGGAGGAAGGAAGGAAGGAAGAGGAAGGAAGGAAGGAAGGAAGGGAGGGAGGGAGGAAGGGTGGGAGAAGGGCGGGAGGGAGTGAGGAAGGAAGGAAGGAAGGAAGGAAGGGAGCGAGGGAGGGAAGGAGGGAGGGAGGGAGGAAGGGTGGGAGGGAGTGAGGAAGGAAGGAAGGAAGGGAGGGAGGGAGGGAGGAAGGGTGGGAGGGAGTGAGGGAGGAAGGAAGGAAGGGAGGGAGGGAGGGAGGAAGGAAGGGAGGGAGGGAGGGAGGAAGGGCGGGAGTGAGGGAGGAGGGAGGGAGGGAGGAAGGAAGGAAGGGAGGGAGGGACGAAGGAAGGGAGGGAGGGAGCGAGGGAGGGAGGGAGGGACGAAGGAAGGGAGGGAGGGAGGAGGAAGGGAGGGAGGGAGGGAAGGGGTTGGGGAGGGAGGGGGAGGGGGTGGGGAGGGAGGGAGGAAGGAAGGGAGGGAGGGGGTGAGGGAGGAAGGAAGGGTGGGAGGGAGTGAGGGAGGAAGGAAGGGAGGGAGGGAGGAAGGGAGGGAGGGAGGGAGGGAGGAAGGAAGGAAGGAAGGAAGGAAGGAAGGAAGGAAGGAAGGAAGGGAGGAAGGAAGGAAGGAAGGAAGGAAGGAAGGGAGGGAGGGAGGGAGGGAGGGAGGGGGTTGGGGAGGGAGGGGGAGGGGGTTGGGGAGGGAGGGAGGAAGGAAGGGAGCGAGGGAGGGAGGAGGGCGGGAGGGAATGAGGGAGGAAGGAAGGGAGGGAGGGGGGAGGGATTGAGGAAGGAAGGAAGGAAGGAAGGAAGGAAGGAAGGAAGGAAGGAAGGAAGGAAGGAAGGAAGGAAGGAAGGAAGGAAGGAAGGAAGGAAGGAAGGAAGGGAGGGAGGGAGGGAGGGAGGGAGGATTGTTAGCACCCACAAACACACAGTACTATGGGTGGGGAGGGAGACAAGTGGTGAACTGATAGCATTCCCATTGCTGCAGAAGGATCAAAGCCAAGCAGTCCAGAGTTTCTGGCGCTCAGCTCAGCTTCCTCTTGGCTGCCAGTCCCCCCTCAGGGCAGCAGCCCACCAGTCTGTCCTCCCCCTGAGTCCCACGGCCGGCCTGCCCCGGGGCATCTCGTAAAGCTGAAAGAATTGGAGGGGGAGGAGGGGATTCGCGAGAAAATTCTTCTCTCTTTTTCAAACCAGGCAACCAAACAAGAGAGGCAGACGGAGGTCCTTCCTCTTTTGCATTTCTCACATGATTGCCCCGCGCTCGATGCTGTTCAGTTTTTAGCGAAAAAACCCCAAAACTGGAACAATCCAGGAAGAGGAGCTGTGAGTGCAAACGGAGGGAGGGGCTGAGGATGCGCCACAGTTGGACTGTGTTAAATGCCAAATTGGGGCTAGACTCACCCCCTTCCCAGACAGATGAGTTTGTGTACATCTCCCAGGCTCTGTTGTGCCCTCAGGGGACGGACGTGTCAATCCTCACCCCCCCCCTCCCACCTCCTCTCCAGTTATTGGTCTGGGAATAAGGTGTGATGATATTGAACTTGGCAAAAGGGTAATTTCGCACCAGCGTCTTAATTAACAAGACTGATGGAAGCATTCAGGGAGTCTCTCGGATGTTGCCAACCGAAATCCAAGCAGGGGTTGAAATTCAAGGGAGGGGGAGAGAGAAGCTGTATCCTGTCTTCAGGTTTGGCTTGTCCTTCCCCTTTAACCCCTTCCAAAAGCCTACAGGCGCCCCGTGGCGCAGAGCGGTAAAGCTGCAGCACTGCAGTCCAAGCTCTCTGCTCACGACCTGAGTTCGATCCCGGCGGAAGCTGGGTTCAGGTAGACGCCTCCAGGTTGACTCAGCCTTCCATCCTTCCGAGGTAAGTAGAATGAGCACTCAGCTGGCTGGGGGGGGGGAAGTGTAGATCGGGGGTCCCCAACCACTGGGCCATGGACCGGTACTGGTCCGTGGCCTGCTAGCAACTGGGCCATGGAGAAACAGAGCAGCCCCGCCTCCCCTTTTGCCTGGGACTCAGGTGGACAAAAGAGGCAGTATGGCCTTGTGTCACGGGCTGGGCCAGGCCAGGCGAAGTCCAGGGGCAGACGAGGTCTGTAGCTGGGTAGCAAGGAGGGTCCAAAGCGCCAAAACCGAATCACAGTCCAGGTATCGTAGGTCAGAGGTTCAGAACCGAAGTCAGGGGGTCCAGAAGCCAAAGTGGATGCTAGAACGTCAGGTAAGTGACTAGTTGCTTCCACAAAGCCTTCCCTCAAAGCCCACAGCTATATAGCCCTCTGCTGTCTGTTGCCCATTTGGGCTAATTGCTGACTCAGAGGGGCAGCCAGGATCCTGCTGAGACTCAAGCACCCTCACTCCTAGAAGGGCCAGAATCCTTTCAAAACTCAGGGCTCAGGGAGCGTCTTGCTCGTGAGCGTGCCGCCCTCCTCCGATCCCTGAGGTCCTGACGAAGGCGGTCACGCACACGCGCCACCCGAGAGGGCGAGGCAGGGGGGCTTGGATCTTCTCCAGCAGGAGGCAGGGGCACTGGTGCAGGTGGCAGGGGCACAGTTTCTTCTGCAGGCTCGGCTTCTTCTGCAGGGCCCCCAGCACCCATGACACCTTGCTCCATGGCTGCCTCCCCTTGCAGGCTGGGGGAAAGGGCAGCGCTGCTGCGACCTCAGCCTACCCCTCATTTATAGACTGCCGCCTATGAGCTGATCAGTGGGGGGGGGGGTCTTTAAATGGAGGGGAGGCGGATTGGCCTTTTGCTGCCTGGCCACCTTGTGGGGGTGGTGGCAGAAACAGCCCCAGTCTCCCGCCCCCCATTTAAAGACCCCCATGGGGGCAGGGACGGGCACAGGCAGGGGGCAGCCTGGGGTGACAATACCCCAGTGCCCCCCCCCCACCGGTCTGTGGAAAAATTGTCTTCCACGAAACCGGTCCCTGGTGCCAAAAAGGTTGGGGGGCACTGGGGTAGAGGACTGGGGAAGGCAATGGCAAAGCACCCCGTAAAAAGTCTGCCATGAAAACGTTGCGATGCGACGTCACCCCAGATTCGGAAACGACTGGTGCTTGCACAGGGGACTGTCTTCGCCTTTTTACCTTTTTTAAAAGCCTGCAGACAACCAGCTCAGAGGCGACTCCAGTAGCGCCTCTGAGGCCAAAAAAGATTTTCGGGGTGGCCAGTGGCTCTCCGTGGTCTCAGCTTGAGGTCTTTTCGTATCACCAGGGTCGTTTCATAGAAAAAGAGGTGCTGGAGCTCATTAGCACCGCTCATTTGCATATGCCACACACACACCCCGACATCCCCGGAAAGTGGACTAAAGTATATCAGCTCAGCATCTACCGTCGAATGCTCAGCATCTACCGTCGAGAGCCAGTTTGGTGTAGTGGTTAAGTGTGCAGACTCTTATCTGGGAGAACCGGGTTTGATTCCCCACTCCTCCACTTGCACCTGCTGGAATGGCCTTGGGTCAGCCAGAGCTCTCTTATCTGGGAGAACCGGGTTTGATTCCCCACTCCTCCACTTGCAGCTGCTGGAATGGCCTTGGGTCAGCCATAGCTCTGGCAGAAGTTGTCCTTGAAAGGGCAGCTGCTGTGAGAGCCCTCTCCAGCCCCACCCACCTCACAGGGTGTCTCTTGTGGGGGAGGAAGGGAAAGGAGATTGTGAGCCGCTCTGAGACTCTTCGGAGTGGAGGGCGGGATATAAATCCAATATCTTCTTCTTCTTCTTCTTGAATTAGAATTGTCATCATAAAACCTTACTTCCATCCAATGTTCCCTCTAGGCTGCGGAGTCTTGTGAGCTGAAATTCTACTTAGTGAATTTAAAGCTGTGAGCTAGTGCATTAAAGCTGTGAGCTAGTGCATACATTAGTTTGCTCAGAGGCCATTTTTCCTGAGCGAAGACAAAAATATGCAAGTCAGAGGCTAAAAATCTGTGAGCTAGCTCACACTAACTCAGCTTAGAGGGAATACGGCTCCCCTCATACTTTTTAATTACTTTCTCCTCTGTGGCCACAGTGGCATGATGAAGATTTCCATCTGTCGGCTTGATATGTTTCGGTTATTTCCCCATTTTTGGGTAGGGAAAAATATGAGAAAGTTTGTCAAATTGCAGAGTTCAGTAAAATCCTCACGGGGGGTGGGGGGGGTGAACAATGGAGCTCGGAAGCAAGTATATTTTTGGGGAGGGGGGGTAAGAAAGAAAGAGCACAATAAAATCCAGAGGTTCCTGAGCTCCGCTCCTATGAGCTCCTGC
>NC_083242.1:31161474-31209896 GCF_032191835.1 Heteronotia binoei
GGAGGGAAGGGAGGGAGGGAGGGAGGAGGGGAAGGAAGGGAGGAAGGAGGAGGAAGGGAGGAGGGAGTGTGGGAGGAGGGAAGGGAGGGAGTGTGGGAGGAGGGAAGGGAGGAGGGAAGGGAGGGAGGGAGGGGAGGGAGGGAGTGTGGAAGGAGGGAAGGGAGGGAGGGAAGGGAGGGAGGAAGAAAGGAGGAGGGGAGGGGGAGGAGGGAGGGAGGAGGGAAGGGAGGGAGTGTGGGGGAGGAGGGAAGGGAGGGAGGGAGGAGGGAAGGAAGGGAGGAAGGAGGGAAGGGAGGGAGGGAGGAGGGAAGGAAGGGAGGAAGGAGGGAAGGGAGGGAGTGTGGGAGGAGGGAAGGGAGGGAGGAGGGAAGGGAGGGAGTGTGGGAGGAGGGAAGGGAGGGAGGGAAGGGAGGGAGTGTGGGAGGAGGGAGGGAGGAGGAAAGGGAGGAAGGGAGGGAGGAGGAAGGGAGGAGGGAAGGAAGGATGGAGGGAAGGGAGGGAGTGTGGGAGGAAGGAAGGGAGGGAGGAGGGAAAGGAGGGAGGGAGGGAGGGAGGAAGAAAGGGAGGGAGGAGGGATGGGAGGAGGGAAGGGAGGGAGTGTGGGAGGAGGGAAGGGAGGGAGGGAGGAGGGAAGGGAGGGAGGGAGGAGGGAAGGAAGAGAGGAGGGAGGAGGAAAGGGAGGGAGGGAGGGAAGGGAGGGAGGGAAGGAAGGAAGGGAGGAGGGAAGGAAGGAAGGGTGGAGGGGAGGAGGGAGGAGGGAAGGGAGGAGGGAAGGAAGAGAGGGAGGGAGGAGGAAAGGGAGGGAGGGAGGAGGGAGGGAAGGGAAGGAAGGAAGGGAGGGAGGAGGGAAGGAAGGAAGGGAGGGTGGGAGGAGGGAAGGGAGGTGGGAGGAAGGGAGGGAAGGGGGAGGAGGGAGGGAGGAGGGTAGGATAGGAGGAGGGAGGAGGGAGGGTGGGAGGAAGGAAGGAAGGAAGGAAGGAAGGAGGAAGGAAGGAAGGAGGAAGGAAGGAAGGAGGAAGGAAGGAAGGAAGGAAGGAAGGAAGGAAGACTGTTTTGTGGGTGAAGTTGCCACTTTCTGGATGGGGCCTGGAAATCTTGTAGAATTCCAACTGATCTCCAGACTACTGAGATCAATTCTCCGGATAAAACGGCCACTATCTTTTTTTTTTTTTTAGAAAGAATTTTACTTTTATTTAAGAAAAGAAAAACATTACATCCACAAAAGAAAAAGAAAAGTAAACACAAAAAAAAACATATAACTTAGTCTATAACTAAGCCACAAACAAAATACATACATCATCCTCCCATTGTCAAACAACCACAACAAATACCCAGCCAAACACGCTGGGAGACGGAGAGGTTTCGAGAAAATAAAAAATATTTAGTTATAATTTCACAATTATTTCATTCATATTTTGGTATAAAAACTCAATGTCAAAACCTTAGCTTTTTAACTAAAAAAAAAACATTCTCATTAATCAATAATTGTATCATATTTCAATATAGTTACTCCATATCAAATCCTTTACTTTTAACCCATTTATAAACAGGGTCCCATCCCTCCTGACACTTTTGCACATTTCCGTTTCTTAGTCTTGTAGACATTAAATCGGCCTCTGCAGTTTCCAATAATTTGTTTATAAATTCATCTCTGTTAGGGGTTTTGTCACTTTTCCAGTACTTGGCATATAATATTCTGGCTATTGTAATGATGTACATTTCAGCTTTGTTATGGGCAGTTTCTGCCTACAGATATTTAAAAGATATAGTTCCGGCACATGAGTAACTTGTGTTTCCAAGATTTTTTGAGTCCAAATGTTAATTTGTGTCCAATACTTTCTAGCAGACTTGCATTGCCACCATATATGAAATAAAGATCCTTTAACTTCTCGACACTTCCAACACTTGTTGGAATATGTAGGATAGATTTTAGCCAATCTGTCAGGTGTAAGGTACCACCTATATACCATTTTATATAGATTTTCTTTAAGATCTGCTGGTCTTATCAGCTTTAAGTTCTGTTTCCATAATTTCTCCCATTCCTCCAGATCTATATTATAGCCAAAATCTTTAAGCCAACGAATCCAAACTTCCTTCACCGCTTCATCGCGCATCTTAATTTGGAGCAGCCAGTCGTACACCTTAGATATTATCTTCTGCTTGGATTCTAAAATAAGGTCTCACTCAATTTGTTTGTTCACTAAACCTTTTTCTTTATCTGTTCGGAATCTTGATCTCAGTGGCATTGAAGCCACCAATTTAACTTAACAATCTCTTCTTCAATCAATTCATTTTTATCGTTCAACAGATATGCGTAGTCTGTGGGCTGTCCCAATTATACAAATTAGGATGAGTCAAAGCTTCTATTGGAGATATCCACTTGGGAGTATAAGAATACTGTAACTTAATTTCACTCCAAATCTTGTACAAAGATCTTCTTATTTCATGTCTAAGAAACGGCCAGTTTTGTAGGGGCATGATACCACATATAATTATGCCAACCTTCTCCCAAGCCTGCACCTTCAATGATCAATAGTCTCTTGTTATCTAGCTTACACCAATCTCTCAACCATGCCATACCACATGCTTTATAATATAAGTTCCAATCTGGGAGGGCTAGGCACCTCTTAGTTTACTGTCCTGTAAAACTTTCAATTTTATTCTGGCCTTCTTGCCCTGCCAGATAAAAGTCTTGGTCATGGTATTAAGTTGTTGAAAAAATATTTTGGGTACCGTGATTGGTATTGTCTGAAACAAAAACAGGATTCTCGGGAGAATATTCATCTTAATTGTGGCGATCCTGCCCAAAGTGAAATCTGAAGGTCTTTCCAGTTAGTTAAGTCATGACGAATTTGTTTTCAATATTTTTTCGTAATTGTCTCTATATAGAGTCTTTAAATCATTTGTGAGGTAAATTCCCAAGTACTTAATCTTTTTTTCGTGTTTAAATCCTGACAGTTCCTCTAATAGTTGAATCTGGTCTTCCACCATGTTTTTGATAAAATTTTAGTCTTAGCAACATTCAATTTGAAGCCGGAAACTTCACCAAATTCTCTTATTTTTTGCTTCAGAAGGGCTATCGAAGAGACAGGTTGTTCCAAAATAAATACCAAATCGTCCGCAAACGCCAAAGTCTTCAACTCTATATTATTTATTCTTGTACCTTGGATTTGGGTATCCTCTCTGATCTTCTTAATCAACGGTTCCAACGTCAAAATAAAGAGTAGAGGAGAAAGAGGACAACCCAAAACGGCCACTATCATCCCATGCTGAGGTCCCTCCTTTCCTGGTGTTCCGGGCTCCGTCCTTAAATCTCCAGAAATTTCCCAACCCTGAATTGGTCTCCCTATCGGGGAATCAAGAGGAAGGTCATTGAGGTGGTGGCAGAGAAGGCTGTGGGAAAGCAGACTGAGCGCAAAGCCACAGAGTCTGATAAAGTTTGTGCTGGCTCTGAAAAGAGCCAGAAGACCGGTGTAAAGATTCCAGAGCGCTGCCTCTATTTCGGCAAAGCCCCCCACCATCCATCAATCTATGGTTTCCAGTCAATAAAGCATTGAGTCTTCATTTTCTGTTCCTTCTCTGAATGTATTCCAACGGTCTTCCCCTGAAGTCAAAAATAATGAGACTTGTGAATTTCCTTTTTCTCATATCAGTCAGCCAAATCGATCGATACCTGTTTCGTTCCCTTGAATAAAACATTCGCTTATCACACCAAGCATGTTTGTGTGTGTGTGTGTGTGTGTGGGTTGAAAAGACTTGAACTCTTTTTATTAATAAGCGTCAGCCGACCGGACCGGAGAACCTCAACAAACTGTATTGGATACGGTGGATAGCTTTAAAGTCCTCGTCAGCAAGCAGGGTAAAATGACTTTGTTTTCCTTCCAGGGCTCATAATCAAATGCCAATAATGTCCTTTAAATGATAGAGTGGAAAACTGAACCTGACCGGTGGAGCTGGCTCATGAAATAATCATGGGTAACAACTCAGGTCAAACAAAAACAAAGCGAGTCACCCTGACACTTGAGAAGTAGCTTCATGAATAAGTCAAGGAAGATTGTCAATAATTCAATTCATAAATAACATTTTTAAAAAAACAAAAAACACCACTGAGCGGGCGTCTACGTCCAAGTCTTGGCAAAGGCCAAATCCCCCTACCCCATTTTGGCTGGAGAACTAGTAAACATCTGGAGCAGTGGAAACCCCTTTTAAAAAAGAAAGCTATACCATTTTCTTCCAGGCTGCACATGGGTGGGCTTTTTCCAGTTGCAAATTGCAGAGCATTGGGGCCACACCTGAAAAGACTCCGCTTCTCCCACCGGCTGTTCTGCTTTTCCATTGGTGTGGGATCTCAAGTGAGGCTATTCCTGCCATCTCAAAAGCCAGCACTTGAACACCAACATTGAGTACAAGACCACATTTGTTATTGTCTAAGGCAGGGGGTGGCCAAACTGCGCCACGTTTGACTCTCTCACTCATATTGTATGGCTCTCGAAGGCCACACTGCCCAGTTGGCTGACTTGGAAAAGGCAGGGAGGGACAGTGGCTCAGTGGTTAGAGCATCTGCTTGGGAAGCAGAAGGTCCCAGGTTCAATCCCGGCATCTCCAACTAAAAAGGGTCCAGGCAAAGAGGGCGTGGAAAACCTCCGCTTGAGACCCTGGAGAGCCGCTGCCAGTCTGAGTAGACAAGACTGACTTGGATGGACCCAGAGTCTGGTTCAGTATAAGGCAGCTTGATATGTTCATATGATACGTTCATTGCTCTCTTTAATCACTTCTCCAAGCAAGTCAGCAGCTTGGAGAATGCATTTAAAGTTGCTTTCTTTCACTCCTCCCTCCCTCCCTTCCTGCGGCTCTCAAACATCTGATGTTTATTCTATGTGGCTCTTACGTTAAGCAAGTTTGGCCAACACTGGTTTAAGGGGAAAGCGTTGACAAAGAGCAATATTTCCTCCCTCTCCCCGAAGACTAGAACTCAAAGACATCCAAAGCAACTGATGGCCAGTAGATTTAGGATGGACAAAAGGAAATGCTGTTTTACACAGAAAGTGATGAAAATGTGGAACTGGCAGCCGGAGGATGTAGTGATGGCCACAGGCACAAACCGTTTGAAAAGGGGGCGAGATAGATTCACGGCGGAGAAGTCTATCAATGGCTACTAAGCCATGTTGACTGAGGGGGACCTCCACATTCAGAGGCACTAATCCTCTGAATCCCAGATCCAGGAGGCAACATCATGGGAAGGCCTCAGCCTCTGTGTCCTGTTGTTGGCCCTCCAGAGGAACTGGTTAGCCGCTGTGTGAGACGGGAGGCTGGACTAGATGGACCTTCACTGGTCTGACCCAGCAGGGCTCTCCTGATGTTCTTATGAAGGTCTCGGCCTCTCTGCCCTGTTGTTGGCCCTCCAGAGGAACTGGTTGGCCACTGTGTGAGACAGGAAGCTGGACTAGATGGACCTTCACTGGTCTGATCCAGCAGGGCTCTTCTGATGTTCTCCTCAGGGGAAGGCTTCGGCCTCTGTGCCCTGTTATTGGCCCTCCAGAGGAACTAGCTGGCCACTGTGTGAGACAGGAAGATGGACTAGATGGACCTTCACTGGTCTGATCCAGCAAGGCTCTTCTGATGTTCTTCTCAGGGGAAGGCCTCGGCCTCTCTGCCCTGTTGTTGGCCCTCCAGAGGAACTGGCTGGCCACTGTGTGAGACAGGAGGCTGGACTAGATGGATCTTCACTGGTCTGACCCAGCAGGGCTCTTCTGATGTTTATTTATTTATTTGTAATTTGTATCCCGCCCTTCCCACCAGGTGGCTCAGGGCAGCTTACAGCATATAAAATCTAGCATGAGAATATAAAAGTTTAGACATTTAATACAATTTACATGATTAAAATTCTTCTCAGGGGAAGGCCTCAGCCTCTCTGTCCTGTTGTTGGCCCTCCAGAGGAACTGGTTGGCCGCTGCGTGAGGCAGGATGCTGGACTAGATAGGCCTTCAATGGTCTGACCCAGCAGGGCTCTTCTGATGTTCTTCTCAGGGGAAGGCCTCAGCCTCTCTGCCCTGTTGTTGGCCCTCCAGAGGAACTGGTTGGCCGCTGCGTGAGGCAGGATGCTGGACTAGATAGGCCTTCAATGGTCTGACCCAGCAGGGCTCTTCTGATGTTCTTCTCAGGGGAAGGCCTCGGCCTCTCTGCCCTGTTGTTGGCCCTCCAGAGGAACTGGTTGGCCACTGTGTGAGATGGGATGCTGGACTAGATGGACCTTCGCTGGTCTGACCCAGCAGGGCTCTCCTAGACCAATTTCACACTAGACTTTTAATCTTGGTTTAGCCCTGTCCTCAAGCTGACATCTGACAGTAAAATCATAGAATCATAAAGTCATAGAGTTGTTTTCTCTGATTTCATTATTCTAGTGTAGAATATCAGTTTGGGGACAGAATTAAACCAGGATTAATGGTCTAGTATGAAAATGTTTTTTAGGTTCACCTGTGGTTTTTTCAAGTGTGCCAAAAATATAAAGCGGTGGACTCTAACCCCGCTCTGAGCCTGCTTCGGCGGGGAGGGCGAGATATAAATAAAATATTATTATTATTATTATAACCATCCTCCACGTTGCCTTCCTCTAGCTTGAGTGGTTCTTCCTTCAAATGGAAGAACCACTTAATTCAGATAAAGTCTCCTGCAGGTTGAAAATACGGGTTCAGACGGACATCACAAAGTCACACACACGTATGCCATCAAGTGTCAACAGCGCTCTTCTACCTTCAACATTGGACAAAGCGTTCAGCCCCTAGGCAAAAATAAATAAATCGGTCTGAGGCTGAGATCAAAAAAATCACAACCCTCAAAGATAACAGTTGGGAGAATGTTTTAACCTTCCAGGGATATTCTACTCGCTGAACTTCAAGAGGAGATTTCAATGTGAGATTGCGGAACCTGAATTCATTAACAAGTTCAGAACGATGGACTCCCCCATGGGGCTAAATAAGGACATAGGATTCTTCTTACACTATAGATGCTATTATTCTGTTCCTAAGCATTTTTCCCCTTCTCTAATCAAACTGATTACCTGTTACATTGAACCTTTTCATCCTAAAGTCCCTTCTTTACAACACACACACACACCACTTCTAACTGAGATATAAAACCCCAGGGATCTACATTCCTGCTTCTTTCTGATGAAGGGAGTTGTTGAGAACATAAGGAGAGGGAAAAGTTTAGCTGTGTCAAGAAAGAAGGTTGTTTTTCAGAGTTACCACGTTTGGGAGACTTTGTTGTTGTTTTCGGGGGGGATCAGGTTTAATTGGAAAGCATAACAAAACCAAAAAATGGATGACATTTTACAGGCTGTTAGTCTTCTAAGTGGCCTGTGCCGTATGGTATTTAAAAACTGTTATGCAAACAGCCAACATATTTTAGATTTGGGGTGGGTGGGTTGCCAAGCTCAGTGCACGCATGCACAAGAAACCCGTCCCTGTCTCGGAAAATTTCGTTTTAATGTGCTCCATCTTAGTGACGTTAAAGGCCACACACCATTGCCCCAATTTTCCACGGTGCAATTTTTCATTCGAGGCAAATTTCATCTATTGGGAAATCTGGCAGCTTGCATTTATTTTGCTGGGAAGGGAGACTTCCACGTTTTGGGTTTTCTCCCCCATTCTTGGCATTGCGTTCTTTTTCCCATCGTGAAACGAAGCCCATTTTCCAAGTCACTTTAAGCAGAGTGAGAAAGCACTGGGCTCATTGAACGCTCGTTCACACTCGGCAAACAACATGAATAATGGAAAGGACGGCTTTCTAGAGCATTTGCTAAGCTCTATATATGTTCCGTCAACTCACAAATGACTGATGGTGGCCCCCAGCAAAGGGCTTTAAGAACATAAGAATGTGAGAGAAGCTGTGTTGGATCAGGCCAGTGGCCCATCCAGCCCAACGCTGTGTCACACAGTGGTCAGAACCCAGGGGCAATCAGGAGGTCCACCAGTTTGGTGCAGTGATTAAGTGTGTGGACTCTTATCTAGGAGAACCGGGTTTGATTCCCCACTCCTCCATTTGCACCTGTTGGAATGGCCTTGGGCTAGCCATAGCTATCGCAGGAGTTGTCCTTGAAAGGGCAGTTGCTGTGAGAGCCCTCTCAGCCCCACCCACCTCACAGGGTGTCCATTGTGGGGGGAGAAGATATAGGAGATTGTAAGCCGTTCTGAGTCTCTGATTCAGAGAGAAGGGCGGGGTATAAATCTGCAGTCTTCTTCTTCACCAGTGGGGCCAGAACTCCAGAAGCCCTCCCTTTGTTGCCCCCCCCCCAAGCACCAAGAATACAGCACATCACTGCCCCAGACATAAGAACGTAAGAGAAGTCCTGTTGGATCAGGCCAAGGGCCCATCCAGTCCAACACACTGTGTCACGCAGTGGCCAAAACCCAGGTGCCATCATGAGGTCCACCAGTGGGGCCAGAACTCCAGAAAGCCTACCACTGTTGACCCCCAAGCATCAAGAATACAGAGCATCACTGCCCCAGACATAAGAGCATAAGAGAAGCCATGCTGGATCAGGCCATGGCTCATCCAGTCCAACACACTGTGTCACACAGTGGCCAAAACCCAGGGGCCATCAGAAGGATCACCAGTGGGTCTAGAACTCCAAAACCCCTTCCCTTGTTGCCCCCCATATGCCCCAGACATAAGAACATAGGAGAAGCCATGCTGGATCAGGCCAGTGGCCCATCCAGCCCAACACTCTGTGTCACACAGTTGCCAGAACTCAGGTGCCCTTAGGAGGTCCACCAGTGGGGCCAGAAATCCAGAAACCCTTGCAATGTTGCTCCCCAAACACCAAGAATGCAGAGCATCACTGCCCTAGACAAAGAATTCTATCTATCCCTTGGGGCTAATAGCCACTCATGGAGCTCTGCTCCAGATGTTTGTCTGATCCGCTCTTAAAGCCATCTATGCTTGTAGCCACAACCATCTCCGGTGGCAGTGAATTCCCTTTGGGTGAAGAAGTACTTCCTTTTACCCTTCCTTTTTTTAGGAGGCATGGTGGCTCAGTGGTAGAGCATCTGCTTGGTAAGCAGAAGGTCCCAGGTTCAATCCCTGGCATCTCCAAAAAAGGGTCCAGGCAAAGAGGCGTGAAAAACCTCAGCTTGAGACCCTGGAGAGCCGCTGTCAGTCTGAGTAGACAAGACTGACTTCGATGGACCAAAGCGGGGGGTCTGATTCAGTAGAAGGCAGCTTCATATGTTCATACCCATTCTAACATGACTACTCAGCAATTTCATTGAATGTCCACAAGTTCTCGTACTGTGAGAAAGGAAAAGTACTTCTTTCTCTACCTTCTCTATCCCATGTATAATCTTGTAACCTTCTATCATCTTTCTTGTGTGCTGTTACAGCTAACAGTGTGCTGGTTAATTTTGGTGTGATTGAGAGAGTCTGGCAAAGCAAGCTCTCTCCCCCCCACACACCCTTCCTTCCCAAGGGAAGAGCCTTAACCAATGGAGAAAATAAAAGAAGATAATATTGGATTTATATCCCACCCTATACTCTGAATCTCAGAGTCCCAGAGTGATCATAATCTCCTTTACCTCCCCCCACCACACAACATCACCCTGTGAGGTAGGTGAGGCTGAGTGAGCTCTTACAGCAGCTGCCCTTTCAAGGACAACTCCTACGTGAGCTATGGCTGACGCAAGGCCATCCCAGCAGCTGCAAGTGGAGGAGTGGGGAATCAAACCCAATTCTCCCAGATAAGAGTCCGCGCACTTAACCACTACACCAAACCGGCTCTAGAGGCTTTGCTCTGTAGCTCTGCTGTGCGATTGAGCAAGCCTGGCAAAGCTAGCTGAGATGCAGAAGGAAGCAAGAGAGGGGGAGAAGGAAGCAGACAACAGCCGATTGCTTGGGGGGCTGATAGGAACCTTCCAGGGGCCTGATTTGGCCCCTCGGGCCACATGCCCTAAGCTACCTTTTTGAATATCCTCTAGGCCCCTAATAGGGGTCAGTCACGCGAGGTGGGGGGGTGGGGAGAACACACTTTATTTAGGAAGTGTGAAAGCACTCAGTCTGTCTCTGATTCTCATAAAACAACCCATGGCCTATAATCTGGAATCTTCTTAAGTCTTTCCGAGCAAGCCACCAAGGGTTAAGCATCTCAGGCTCGCACAGGCCTTCAGAACCGGAGGGGGCGTCAATCTTCTTTGGCAGGATAACTGCGACAGGCAGAAGGCTACAAAGGGATAGCCTTGCCAAGCCAGAGGGAAAGCAACGGGCAGTATAAATCATGGCCCTCGGTGGGGGCAATGGCCGGAGAGATGGAATCGCGTCGCTTGGAGAAAGAGCAGGGCAGTAAAGAAAATGGATGGCTGGGAAGGCCGGTAAGATTGGGAGAGACCGGGCAGGAAAAAAGGGATGGTAAAACAGCTGAAGCCTGCCAGGAGCGAGGATTCCAGACGTCTGTCTCTGTGGACTCAGCATGGGCCGTGATACATTAATAATGTGTTTGTTAAAGGGAGGGCTTCAGCCCATTGCAGTGTATTAAACTACGCCGTTATGGCTTTCTTGTCCATTTATTCTAGCATAACTCATTCGCTTCCCTTCTTTCTGTTTTTCTCCCCAGCTGCATCGCAGGAACGAAAGCACTTGAGCTGCTGGCTGTAGAGACGGCCTTGAAGAGTGAAGTGGGGATCTGTCCTGGGCATGGGACCCACGCCGTCCACTCGAGGTGACAATTCTCAGCAGACTATAAGGCAGCTTATGCTTTTGGTCCATCGAGGCCTACTCAGCCTAGCAATGGATCTCCAGGGTCCTAATGGAAATGCTGGCCACCACCGAGATACCAGAACTAAATGGATGCTTAAGATCATAGAATTGTAGAGTTGGAAGGGACCTCCAGGGTCATCTAGTCCAACCCCCTGCACAATGCAGGAAACCCACAAACACCTCCCCCTAAATTCACAGGATCCTCATTGCTGTCAGATGGCCATCTAGCCTCTGTTGAAAAACCTCCAAGGAAGGAGAGCCCACCACCTCCCAAGGAGGAAGCCTGTTCCACTGAGGAACCACTCTAAACTCACAAACCCCTCCCCCTAAATTCACAGGATCCTCATTGCCGTCAGATGGCCATCTAGCCTCTGTTGAAAAACCTCCAAGGAAGGAGAGCCCACCACCTCCCAAGGAGGAAGCCTGTTCCACTGAGGAACCGCTCTAAACTCACAAACCCCTCCCCCTAAATTCACAGGATCC
This sequence comes from Heteronotia binoei, assembly GCF_032191835.1. Taxonomy (NCBI): domain Eukaryota; kingdom Metazoa; phylum Chordata; class Lepidosauria; order Squamata; family Gekkonidae; genus Heteronotia; species Heteronotia binoei. The sequence continues at coordinate 31,172,704 of NC_083242.1, forward strand.
TCATTGCTGTCAGATGGCCATCTAGCCTCTGTTGAAAAACCTCCAAGGAAGGAGAGCCCACCACCTCCCAAGGAGGAAGCCTGTTCCACTGAGGAACCGCTCTAACGGTCAGGAAGTTCTTCCTGATGTTGAGCTGGAAACTCTTTTGATTTAATTTCAACCCATTGGTTCTGGTCCTACCTTCCGGGGCCACAGAAAACAATTCCACACCATCCTCTAGATGACAGCCCTTCAAGTACTTGAAGACGGTGATCATATCACCTCTCATCCGCCTCTTCTCCAGGCTAAACATGCCCAGTTCTTTCAACCTTTCCTCGTAGCACTTGGTCACCAGACCCCTCACCATCTTCATTGCCCTCCTGTGGATCCGTTCCAGCTTGTCTATATCCTTCGTAAAAGGTGGCGCCCAAAACTGAACACAATACTCCAGGTGAGGTCTTACCAGAGCAGAGTAAAGCGATACCATCACATCATGTGATCGGGACACTATACTTCTGTCGATAGAGGCCAAAATTGCATTTGCCTTCTTAGCCACAGCATCACACTGTTGACTCATGTTCAGCGTATGGTCCACTAAGACCCCTAGATCCTCTTTGCGCATACTACTGCTGAGACAAGTCTCCCACATCCGATAACTATGCATTGAATTTTCCCTACCTAAATGTAGATCACTGAATGCCATCTTTAAACTGTATTGAATATTAGCACCAAATTGTTTTTAAACTGTCTCAATTTAGTGTTTTTAATGTAAATGTTTTTATTGTATTCTACTATGCATTGTGAGTCGCCCTGAGCCTGTTTCAGTGGGGAGCGCAGGATAAAATCCAATAAACTAAACTAAACTAGACTTAAGTTGAGGTCTTTCGCATCACCTGCTACTGATCTTTTAAGAACATAAGAGAAGCCATGTTGGATCAGGCCAATGGCCCACCCAGTCCTACACTCTGTGTCACAGAAGAACATAAAAGAAGCCATGTTGGATCAGGCCAATGGCCCATCCAGTCCAACACTCTGTGTCACATAAGAACATAAGAGAAGCCATGTTGGATCAGGCCAATGGCCCATCCAGTCCTACACTGTGTCACAAAAGAACATAAGAGAAGCCATGTTGGATCAGGCCAATGGCCCATCCAGTCCAACACTCTGTGTCACACAGTGGCCAAAATACACACACACACACACTGTGGCTAATAGCCACTGATGGACCTCTGCTCCATATTTTTATCTAACCCCCTCTTGAAGCTGTCTATGCTTGTAGCCGCCGCCACCTCCTGTGCCAGTGAATTCCACATGTTAATCACCCTTTGGGTGAAGGAGTACTTCCTTTTATCCATTTTAACCCGACTGCTGCTCAGCAATTTCATTGAGTGCCTACAAGTTCTTGTATTGTGAGAAAAAAAGAAAAGGACTTCTTTCTCTACTTTCTCCATCCCAGGCATAATTTTGTAAACCGTTATCATGTCACCCCGCAGCCGACGTTTCTCCAAGCTCAAGAGTCCCAGGCGTTTTAACCTTTCTTCATAGGGAAAGTGTTCCAACCCTTTAATCATTCTAGTTGCCCTTTTCTGCACTTTTCCCAATGCTGTGATATCCTTTTTTCAACTGGAGATGCCGGGAACTGAACCCGGGACTTTCTGGATGCCAAGCAGATGCTCTACTGCCGAGCCACCATCTGTGTTGTCCCTGCTCCTTGTGTCAGGGGCCAATCAGCCAACGATAAGAGAAACATATGAAGCTGCTTTATACTGAGTTAGACAATCAGCCCGTTCTTCTCAGCACAGCCTACTTATCTAGTGCAGGGCCGGTTCTTCCACTACGTGCTTGCCTAGGGCGCTGCCCTGGAGGAGTGCCAAATTGTGTGCCCCCACCTTTTGTTTAAAAACATTCCTTCCCCTCCCTTCCCGAATCGCTGCCGTCTTTCCCCCTTGAGAGCCAGTTTGGTGTAGTGGTGAAGTGCGAGGACTCTTATCTGGGAGAACCGGGTTTGATTCCCCACTCCTCCACTTGCAGCTACCAGAATGGCCTTGAGCCAGCCATAGCTCTGGCAGGAGTTGTCCTTGAAAGGGCAGCTGCTGTGAGAATCCTCTCCAGCCCCACCCACCTCACAGGCTCTACCACTGAGCCACGGTGCAGCCCAGTGTCTTTCTATGCTTCTGCTGCTGGTATCCTTCCATGTCCTCCAGGGATACCCTCTTTTGCTCTGAGTTGCTGTCACTCCAGCAGGGCATCCCCACTCCCATGGTTTCCTTTACCAGCTCTCTGTGGAAAGGTGCAGTCCTGGACTTCAGCTAGCCAGGCATCCGTTCTAACGGTGAAGGAACCTCATCTATGGCTCTGTCTTGGACTCCAGAATCATATCCAGGTGGTCTGTCTGTCCAGGAATGGTGCCTCCTTAGGGTTGCCAACACTGGGTTGGAAAATCCCTGGAGATCTGGGGATGGCATCAGGGAAGGGCAGGGTTTGAGGAGGGGAGAGGCCTCACCAGAGTACCATCTACAGAGTCCACCTGCCCAAGCAGTTAGGGAAACGGAACTCTGTCGTTTGGAGATGTCATTCTGGGATCACTCCAGGCTAGGGTTGCCAATCCCCAGATGGGGGCAGAGGATCCCCCGGTTTGGAGGCCCTCCCCCCCACTTCAGGGTCATCAGAAAGCGGGGGGAGGGGAGAGAAATGTCTGCTGGGAACTTTATTATTCCCTATGGAGACTTATTCCCATAGAAAATAATGGAGAATTGATCCACAGGTATCTGGAGCTCTGGGGGGGGTTGTTGTTTGAGGTAGAGGCACCAGATTTTCAGTATAGCATCCAATGGCTCTCCCTGAAATACCCCCCAAGTTTCAAAAAGATTGGACCGGGGGGGTCCAATTCTATGAGCCCCAAAAGAAGGTGCCCCTATCCTTCATTATTTCCTATGGAAGGCATTTAATAGGTGTGAGGTTCCTTTAAATGTGATGGCCAGAACTCTTTTTGGAGTTCAGTTATGCTTGTCACACCCTTGGTCCTGGCTCCACCCGCAAAGTCCTCAGATATTTCTTGGATTGGACGTGGCAACCCTACTCCAGGCCCATCTGGAGTACGGCAACCCTAACTCGGTTCTGTCTCCTGATCGGCTGTTCTTAATTCAGTGCTGGGAAAGAGGCCTGAATTCTTACTTACAGACAGAAGAACAAGCCAAATGCCTTCAGGCAACCTGAACTGCTCGCAGGGGTGATTCTCTTTGCTTTTTACGGACGCCGCACTCCCCGCTGCACACTACAATGCAGATCGTGATGCTCCTCTGTGCGTTGCAAACACATCTCGCTAATTCCAAGAAAAGAGACTTGACGTCGGCTCATTTGGCATTGTCAAGAAGATTCGACGCGTCGGCCGGGCTCGGGGAGGCGCTGGCTGGCTAAACTCAAGCGAAGCAACACAACTCGCAACCGTTAGACGTGCCCCGTTCCAAGGTCGGTTATTGGAACTGCCATTTAATAAATGGACTCACAGCTGCCATCTACGCAGGAGATAGACCCTCAGCTGGAGCAGGAGGTGGGGGAAAGGGTGGCACTCGGGGGGACTATAGTAGCTCAAGCCATCTGTGCAAGGCAGAGCATTGCCACAAATCTGTTTCCATGGCTCAAGGACACCTGTGTGGGACAGTACAGAACCAGTAGGGAGTCCTTACTGTCAGGGATCCAAAATTATTGGGACTAGATGGACCTTCACTGGTCTGACCCAGCAGGGCACTTCTGATGTTCTTCTCAGGGGAAGGCCTCGGCCTCTCTGCCCTGTTGTGGGCCCTCCGGAGGAACTGGATGGCCATGTGAGACAGGAGGCTGGACTAGATGGACCTTCACTGGTCTGACCCAGCAGGACTCTTCTGATTTTCTTCTCAGGGGAAGGCCTCGGCCTCTCTGCCCTGTTGTTGGCCCTCCAGAGGAACTGGTTGGCCACTGTGTGAGACGGGATGCTGGACTAGATGCAGTTTGGGGCACCACATTTTAAGAAGGATATAGACAAGCTGGAAGGGGCCCAGAGGAGGACGACGAAGATGGTGGGGGGTCTGGAGACCAAGTCCTATGAGGAAAGGTTGAAGGAGCTGGGCACGTTTAGCCTGGAGAGGAGGCAGCTGAGAGGTGATAGGATCACCATCTTCAAGGACTTAAAGGGCTGTCATATAGAGGAGGGTGTGGGATTGTTTTCTGTGGCCCCGGAAGGTAGGACCAGAACCAATGGGTTGAAATTAAATCAAAAGAGTTTCCGGCTCAATATTAGGAAGAACTTCCTGACCATTAGAGCGGTTCCTCAGTGGAACAGGCTTTCTTGTGAGGTGGTGGACTCTCCTTCCTTGGAGGTTTTTTAGCAGAGGCTGGATGGTCCTCTGATAGCAATGACGATCCTGTGAATTTAGGGGGAGGGGTTTGTGAGTTTAGAGCGGTTCCTCAGTGGAACAGGCTTCCTCCTTGGGAGGTGGTGGGCTCTCCTTCCTTGGAGGTTTTTAAACAGAGACCAGATGGCCATCTGACAGCAATGAAGATCCTGTGAATTTAGGGGGAGGGGTTTGTGAGTTTAGAGCGGTTCCTCAGTGGAACAGGCTTCCTCGGGAGGTGGTGGGCTCTCCTTCCTTGGAGGTTTTTAAACAGAGGCTAGATGGTCCTCTGACAGCAATGATGATCCTGTGAATTTAGGGGGAGGTGTTTGTGAGTTTCCTACATTGTGCAGGGGGTTGGATTAGTTGACCCTGGAGGTCCCTTCCAACTCTAGGATTCTATGATTACATTGAATCAGTAGCCTTGGAATTTTGAGGGTTGGGAATCACCACAAAATGGCTGCCAAGGGGGACAAGGCCAATAGCAAAATGGCTGCCATGGGCCAGTGGTGCCCATGGGCAGTAGGGCTATGTAGGGTTGCCAGGTCTGTGCTAGTTTCCCACTTTAGGAAATTATTCATATAAGTGATAAAGTTGCAGAGACTTTTCTGCTGGGATTACAAATGGAAAAATTTCCAAAAGAAGATAGAACTTTAATATGGTACTTGCTCTCAGCTGCTAGGACATTGTATGCACAGCTGTGGAAGCAAGAAAAAATACCAGAGAAATGGGATTGGATTATAAAAGTTATGTCATGGAGTGAAATGGACAAATTAACAAGAAAATTAAGAGACTATGAGTTGGAGCTCTTTAAGTTGGAGTGGAAGAAGTTCAGAAGATACGTAGAAAAAGAGTGGAAAATAAAAGGACACTGGGCAATCTTTGATAATGATTAAGTTTTTAAAATAAGAATATAACTTTTGGTTTTTTAATAGTTAAGGGTACCTTTAATATTTGTTTCTTTTAAGTAAATAACTCTGGCAGGGGTCAAGTAACGGGGGGAGGGGTGGGGAAAAGTAAGATATGGGGTAGAAAGTTTTTTCTTTTTTTAAGTTTTTATAAGATGTAGATATAGTTTTGCTACCATATGTTACTAATATGAAGAGCCAGTTTGGTGTAGTGGTTAAGTGTGCGGACTCTTATCTGGGAGAACCGGGTTTGATTCCCCACTCCTCCACTTGTACCTGCTAGCATGGCCTTGGGTCAGCCGTAGCTCTGGCAGAGGTTGTCCTTGAAAGGGCAGCTGCTGTGAGAGCCCTCTCCAGCCCCACCCACCTCGCAGGGTGTCTGTTGTGGGGGAGGAAGGGAAAGGAGATTGTGAGCCGCTCTGAGACTCTTCGGAGTGGAGGGCGGGATATAAATCCAATATCTTCTTCTTCTTCTAATAAAATTGTTTATCACTGAAGGAAATTATTCATATCAGGAAACTTTGAAAGGTATTTAGTCACTTCTCTGTTGCGTGGAAGGACATAGTCCATTCTATCACCCCGTTCTGTTGCATGTGTAGACCAGGCTTACAATCATAGAATCGCAGAGCTGGAAGAGACCATACAGGCCATCTAGTCCAACCCCCTGCTCAGTGCATCCCTGCTTAAAGACTGCCAGTGAGGGGGAGCTCACCACTTTCCTAGGGAGCTGATTCCACTGCTGACCAACTCTTACCATAATAAGGTTTTTCCTAATATCCAGCCGGTACCTTCGCACCCTTAATTTAAACCCGTTATTGTGAGTCCTCTCCTCTGCTGCCAACAGGAACAGCTCCCTGCTCCCACAATAATCCAGGAGAGGGCGGGGTTTGGGGAGGGGAGGGGCCTCGGCATGGTACAATGACTCCACCCTCCAAAGCAGCCATTTTCTCCAGGGGAGCTGACCTCTTCCAGCTGTAGATCAGTTGTCAAAGCAGGGGATCTCCAGGCTCCACTTTGGGGAGGAAGGGGGAGAGAGGGATAGCTTGCTTTGCCAGGCTCTCTCAATCGCACAGCAGAGCTACTGAGCCAAGCCTATCTTCCTTCTATTGACTGGTCCCCTGGGGAAGGAAGGAAAGAACTAGAGCTTCCTTTGCCCATTTCCCCAACGGAGGAGACTCAGTCAATGGAGATAATAGAGACTTCGTTCTGCAGCTGCTGTGCGTTTGAGCAAGCCTGGCAAAGCAAGCTCTTCTTCATCCTCTTCCTCTTCTTCCTCCCCCTCCTCTTCCTCTTCTTCATTCTCTTCTTCTTCCTCCTTCTCTTCCTCTTCCTCCTCCTCCTCTTCTTCCTTCCCCTTCTTCCTCTTCCTCCTCTTCTTCATCCTCCTCCTCCTCTTCTTCCTCTTCCTCCCCCTTTTCTTCCTCCTCTTCTTCATTCTCTTCTTCTTCCTCCTTCTCTTTCTCTTCCTCCTCTTCTTCTTCCTTCCCCTCTTCTTCTTCTTCCTCTTCCTCCTCTTCTTCATCCTCCTCCTCCTCTTCTTCCTCTTCCTCCTCCTTTTCTTCCTCCTCTTCTTCATTCTCTTCTTCTTCCTCCTCTTCCTCTTCCTCCTCCTCTTCTTCATCCTCTTTCTTCTTCTCCTCCTCTTCTTCTTCCTCCTCCTCCCCCTCTTCTTCCTCCTCATCTTCATTCTCTTCTTCTTCCTCCTCCTTCTCTTCCTCCTCCTCTTCTTCTTCCTTCTCCTCCTCTTCTTCATCCTCTTTCTTCTCCTCCTCTTCTTCTTCCTCTTCCTCCCCCTCTTCTTCCTCCTCGTCTTCATTCTCTTCTTCTTCCTCCTCCTCCCCTATGGTGGCCACCAGACATTCCTAAAGGACAGGTCCATACCTCTCATCTCCGGGAAGTCCACGGCTAAATCCATCACAATGAATTAACTTCTAAGTTAAAGCTAGAATCTCTGGGCCGATGCAGTTGACAGAGGAGGCAGATATTTTGTTCCCAGAGCAGGCTAAATTGAAAAAGAGCAAGAGAGAAGGTGCTAAATTGATTTTAATCTTTAGGAGCCTTCTAAATTTCTTGCCTCGGCGCAGCTGCCAGGTAAGATCTTCGGTCACGTACAGAAGGGCCTCTTTGGGATTAAATCAAAGGCTCCTTAATTCAATTCCAGCGGTGGGGTAGAAGGGAGAGGGCCGAGGGTTTTTTTTACGACGGACTGTCAAGCAGTTGGCAGTCGAAAATCCCAACCAGGGATGACAGCCAGAAGCTCTTAAAAGCCTTCAAGGTTGCCTTTTATTGACTAGAAATTTTGACTTCACTTCCTATTAGCTTCCTAACTAACCAGGTACAAGCCGCACAATAAAGGAGTCGCAGATGAGAGACGGGCGGAAGAGGGAGGCGAGAAGGGAGGAAGTGGGGCAGAAAAACTGGTTAAACAAGGGGAGGGGGGGGAGAATGTGTGCCCCAAGAAAGACACCTAGATTTGAATCCAGACGCACCTTCGAGATTTTGGAGTAGAAGCTTTCGATAGTCAAAAATCTCATGGGATCTTACCAGAGCTTTTTTTTTGTGTGTAGCAGGAATTCCTTCGTATATTAGGCCACACCCCCCTGATGTAGCCAATCCTCCAAGAGCTTACAGAGCTCTCCTTACAGGGCCTCCTGTAAGCTCCAGGATCATTGGTTACATCAGGGGGTGTGGCCTAATATGCCAAGGAGTTCCTGCTACAAAAAAAAAAGTTCTTTAACTTACAAAGGGAGCCTTGACTCTGGAAAGAAACCTTGGACTCTGGAAAGCTTGAGTCCAGTGGCGCCTTTAAGACCAACCAAGTTTTATCCAAGGTGTGAGCTTTCGTGTGCATGCATCCTTCCTCAGGTACATACATATCTGAGAAAGCACGCCTGCACATGAAAGCTCAAATATGAAAGGTCTATGGTTGAGGCAAGCGGACGTCCTCACCCTATGACATCATCTGGACAACTGGCCTCCCAGCAATGATTGCCACTTCATTTGGGGCCAATCCTGTTGATAATGATGATGAGATTGGATTTATATCCCGCCCTCCACTCTGAAGAGTCTCAGAGCGGCTCACAAACTCCTTTCCCTTCCTCCCCCACAACAGACGCCCTGTGAGGTGGGTGGGGCTGGAGAGGGCTCTCACAGCAGCTGCCCTTTCAAGGACAGAGTCTTAGAGCGGCTCACAATCTCCTTTCCCTTCCTCCCCCACAACAGACACCCTGTGAGGTGGGTGGGGCTGGAGAGGGCTCTCACAGCAGCTGCCCTTTCAAGGACAGAGTCTTAGAGCGGCTCACAATCTCCTTTCCCTTCCTCCCCCACAACAGACACCCTGTGAGGTGGGTGGGGCTGGAGAGGGCTCTCACAGCAGATGCCCTTTCAAGGACAGAGTCTTACAGCAGCTCACAATATCCTTTCCCTTCCTCCCCCACAACAGACACCCTGTGAGGTGGGTGGGGCTGAGAGGGCTCTCACAGCAGCTGCCCTTTCAAGGACAGAGTCTCAGAGCGGCCTACAATCTCCTTTCCCTTCCTCCCCCACAACAGACACCCTGTGAGGTGGGTGGGGCTGGAGAGGGCTCTCACAGCAGCTGCCCTTTCAAGGACAGAGTCCCAGAGCGGCCTACAATCTCCTTTACCTTCCTCCCCCACAACAGACACCCTGTGAGGTGGGTGGGGCTGAGAGGGCTCTCACAGCAGCTGCCCTTTCAAGGACAGAGTCTCAGAGCTGCCTACAATCTCCTTTCCCTTCCTCTCCCACAATAGACACCCTGTGAGGTGGGTGGGGCTGAGAGGGCTCTCACAGCAGCTGCCCTTTCAAGGACAGAGTCTCAGAGCAGCCTACAATCTCCTTTCCCTTCCTCCCCCACAACAGACACCCTGTGAGGTGGGTGGGGCGGAGAGGGCTCTCACAGCAGCTGCCCTTTCAAGGACAGAGTCTCAGAGCTGCCTACAATCTCCTTTCCCTTCCTCCCCCACAACAGACACCCTGTGAGGTGGGTGGGGCTGGAGAGGGCTGTCACAGCAGCTGCCCTTTCAAGGACAACCTCTGCCAGGGCTATGGCTGACCCAAGGCCATTCCAGCAGGTGCAAGTGGAGGAGTGGGGAATCAAACCTGGTTCTCCCAGATAAGAGTCCGCACACTTCACCACTACACCAAACTGGCTGTTGACAACTTGGGGCAACTTCGGCTGCCCACGATAATTAGGCCCCAAGTGCTTATACCATCCACGTCGTCTTAAATGATTGACTTAATGTATTGCTTTAATTGTTTGATGTTTTATTGTTGGTTTTAATGTTTTAGCTTGTTGGAATCTGCCCTGAGCCCTTCACGGGAAAGGGCGGGCTATAAACGTACAAAACAAACCAACCAACCAACCAACCTTTGATAAAACTTGGTTGGTCTTAAAGGCTCTGCTGGACTCAAACGTTGCTCTACAGTCGGGGTGGTCAACGGTAGCTCTCCAGATGTTTTTTGCCTACAACTCCCATCAGCCCCAGCCAGCATGGCCAATGGCTGGAGCTGATGGGAGTTGTAGGCAAAAAACATCTGGAGAGCTACCGTTGGTCACCCCTGCTCTACAGCTTCAGACCAGCACAGCTGCCGACCTGGATCCATCTGGAAACCTTGTTGCTCTTCAGTTGGAAACTTTGAATCTTGCTCACTACATTTGGACAGATGGCAAATGGGGGTGGGGGGTGGGGAGGAGCAAACATAGTTTGCCTAGGTAGCCAAAAACCCTCTCACAGTTAGGACATAAGGACAAAAGAGAAGCCATGAGGGATCAGGCCAGTGGCGCATCCTGTCCAGCACTCTGTGTCACAGAAGAACATAAGAGAAGCCATGTTGGATCAGGCCAATGGCCCATCCAGTCCAACACTCTGTGTCACATAAGGACAAAAGAGAAGCCATGTTGGATCAGGCCAATGGCCCATCCAGTCCAACACTCTGTGTCACATAAGAACATAAGAGAAGCCATGTTGGATCAGGCCAATGGCCCCTCCAGTCCAACACTCTGTGTCACATAAGAACATAAGAGAAGCCATGTTGGATCAGGCCAGTGGCCCCTCCAGTCCAACACTCTGTGTCACATAAGGACAAAAGAGAAGCCATGAGGGATCAGGCCAATGGCCCATCCAGTCCAACACTCTGTGTCACATAAGAACATAAGAGAAGCCATGTTGTATCAGGCCAGTGGCCCCTCCAGTCCAACACTCTGTGTCACATAAGGACAAAAGAGAAGCCATGAGGGATCAGGCCAGTGGCGCATCCAGTCCAGCACTCTGTGTCACATAAGAACATAAGAGAAGCCATGTTGGATCAGGTCAATGGCCCATCCAGTCCAACACTCTGTGTCACAGAAGAACATAAGAGAAGCCATGTTGGATCAGGCCAATGGCCCCTCCAGTCCAACACTCTGTGTCACACATAAGAACATAAGAGAAGCCCTGTTGGATCAGGCCAGTGGCCCATCCAGTCCAGCACTCGGTCACACAGTAGCCAAAAAAAACAGGTGACATCAGGAGGTCCACCAGTGGGGCAGAGCCAGATCTTGGGGGGGGGGCAGAGGGGGGTGCTTGCCCTGGGTGCCGATGGAGGGGGGGGAGCCAAATTGGGTATGGAGTCCATTGTATTCTATGGGACCATAAGACAGAATGGCCCATAAGGGGGGGCACCATTTTTTAATTTTGCCCCCCCTTCAAAAAACATGTAAATCTGGTCCTGCAGTGGGGCCGGGACACTAGAAGCCTTCCACTGTTGCCCTCCCCTGACAGTCACAAGTTCTTGCAGAGCTGTTCCTCATAAGAGCAGTTTCTGTCAGAGCTCTCACAGGGTGTCTGTTGTGGGGAGGGGAAGGGAAAGGAGATTGCAACTTGCCGCTCTGAGACTCCTTCAGGTAGTGAAGGACAGGGTATAAATCCAATCTCTTCTTCTTCTACACCAAAGTGGCTTTCAGGAATCTCCATTTCTACTATTGTCTGACAAAGGGAACTTGGATGCACGGAAGATCACATCCTGAAAAATCTAGTCTGGCTCTAAGGCGCTAGCAGACTTGAATCAGGGTGTTCACCCTCTCAGGGTGAGAGCCAATTTGGTGTAGTTGTTAAGTGCGCGGACTCTTATCTGGGAGAATCGGGTTTGATTCCCCACTCCTCCACTTGCACCTGCTGGAATGGCCTTGGGTCAGCCATAGCTCTGGCAGAGGTTGTCCTTGAAATGGCAGCTGCTGTGAGAGCCCTCTCCAGCCCCACCCACCTCACAGGGTGTCTGTTGTGGGGGAAGAAGGGAAAGGAGATTGTGAGCCGCTCTGAGACTCTGTCCTTGAAAGGGCAGCTGCTGTGAGAGCCCTCTCCAGCCCCACCCACCTCACAGGGTGTCTGTTGTGGGGGGAGAAGATATAGGAGATTGTAAGCCGCTCTGAGTCTTTGATTCAGGGAGAAGGGCGGGGTATAAATCTGCATTCTTCTTCTTCTTCTTTGACACCCATCATAATCCTCTTGACCAGAAATCCAATAGGCCCCAGTTGGGGAAATTATGATCATCTTCTTGCCCGAATACCACATCCCTCGGTCACACGCAGCCCGGCCTCGTGATTTATAATGGCAGCCTAGGCAGATCGCAGGCTAGGAAAATAATTGCTGTGCGGGCCAGAATAAATTATGCACAGCGGTGAGTTATCTCTGGGAGAGAGACGCAAACGTCTCCACGCACCTCTGTGATCTATCGTTCCCCGTGCAGATGTTTAGCCGCAAAGACATTTTAATAAATAAATCAATGCTCCGTTCGGCTTCCATCTTGGCCTGAGACGGAGTGGAGGCAGCAGTGTCAGTCTCCGCAGGGCCCCTGCGCCCTGAATCGCAAAGCTGGCCAAGGGCCTTCTCCGGGGGAGCTTCAGATTAATCATCTGCCTCCGAACCAATTAGTTGATTAATCCATCAATTCTATTTACATGCATTGTTGCATATTGCCCAAAAACCCCCACCACCCTGACAGCGGGTACCTTGTCAGATTCACGTCTAAGTTCTCTTCCCTTTGCTAGAAGGGAAACCGATCCAGGTTAGGTTCAGCCTGTTGCGCTAACACACAAGGACGGAAAGGGCAACTAGAATGATTAAAGGGCTGGAACACCTTCCCTATGAAGAAAGGTTGAAACGCTCGGGGCCCTTTAGCTTGGAGAAACGTCGACTGCGGGGTGACATGATAGAGGTTTACAAGATAATGCATGGGATGGAGAAAGTAGAGAAAGAAGTACTTTTCTCCCTTTCTCACAATACAAGAACTCGTGGGCATTCGATGAAATTGCTGAGCAGCCAGGTTAAAACGGATAAAAGGAAGTCCTTCTTCACCCAAAGGGTGATTAACATGTGGAATTCACTGCCACAGGAGGTGGTGGCGGCCACAAGCATGGCCACCCTCAAGAGGGGGTTAGATAAAAATATGGAGCAGAGGTCCATCAGTGGCTATTAGCCACAGTGTGTGTGTGTGCGTGTATATATATATCAGTGGCTATTAGCCACAGTGTGTGTGTGTGTGTGTGTGTGTGTGTGTATATATATATATATATATATATATATATATATATATATATATATATATATATATATATATATATATATATATATATATATTTGGCTGCTGTGTGACACAGAATGTTGGACTGGATGGGCCATTGGCCTGATCTAACATGGCTTCTCATGTTCTTATGAGTCTAAGTCGTTATTTTATAAACGAGCTTTTAATTTACAGTCCTGGGTGCCCCAGTTTGCCCTTTTTGACTCCAGTTGGTCCGCACCAATTTATCAACTAAGGGCAGATTCCAGAAAGGACATGTGATTGATTGATTGATTGATTTGATTTGATTTATACCCCGCCCTCCCCGCCGAAGCAGGCTCAGGGCGGCTTACAACATAAAATCCCGGAAACAATAAAATGAATAAGTATTAAAAATACACATTCAGTAATAAAATAACAATGATTAAAACAGTTAAAACAGAAAAACAGACTATTTGGTGTAGTGGTTAAGCGTGCGGACTCTTATCTGGGAGAACCGGGTTTGATTCCCCACTCCTCCACTTGCACCTGCTGGAATGGCCTTGGGTCAGCCATGGCTCTCGCAGGAGTTGTCCTTGAAAGGGCAGCTGCTGTGAGAGCCCTCTCCAGCCCCACCCACCTCACAGGGTGTCTGTTGTGGGGGAGGAAGGTAAAGGAAATTGTGAGCTGCTCTGAGACTCTTCAGAGTGGAGGGCGGGATATAAATCCAATATCTTCTTCTTCATCTTCTATTAAGTTGGTGCTATTCTGATGGCGACGGCCTTCTTCCACAGCTCTTAAATACCGGTGCCAGTCAATTGTATGCCAGCCGGAAGAGGACAGTCTTGCAGGCCTTGCGGAACTGCAGCAGGTTCCGCAAGGCCCTCACTTCATCTGGGAGTTGGTTCCACCAGCAGGGGGCTATGATTGAGAAGGCCCTGTCTCTAGTTGATTCAATCGGGCCTCCTTCAGCCTGGGGATTACTAACAGATTTTGAGATCCCAATCTAAGTACTCTCTGGGGAACATGTGGGGAGAGACGGTCCCTAAGGTAGGCAGGTCCTAGGCCATATAGGGCTTTAAAGGTAACGAACCCAGTATACTATTGGCAGCCAGTGCAGTTCCCAGAGTCCCGGCTGAATGTGCTCCCGCCTGGGAAACCCCAATAACAGCCGGACGGCCACGTTCTCCACTAGCTGCAACTTCCGGGTTCGGCACAAGGGCAGCCCTATGTAGAGGGCATTACAGTAGTCCAACCTCAAGGTGACAACATGTTCTGCCCATTGTGAGCACCTCTGGTCCAGGCCTCAGTTTCTGCAGGAGCTCACAGGAGCGCAACTCCTGAACCTTTCCGAGGGCTCCCCCTCCTCCTCCCCACCTTCCTTGTCCATTGAATAGGAGGTGCAGCTGCAGAACAATCCCTGGGTTAGGAGAGCGGGCAGCCAGCCAGCCACCAGGAGCTTTGCCACACCCCCAGCAGCCCTCATTCACCCCTGGAGAAGCCCGCGCCACCCTTGCTCCACTTCTGATGTGATTTTGGGTGGCTTGCTGGCCTTTTGACTGGTTCTCTAGCCAGCCCAAGCAGACCTCGTTCCCCAGGGGCTCTCCTTTCTTGCATCGGATTGCTTTTGGCTGGGGGGTGTTGGCATATGCTAATGAGTTGTGCTAATGAGCTCCACCACCTGAGCTTCTACAAAACGACCCCTGCTCTGGTCTATCAGGCTCAGTCTTGTGTTGTCTGTTGGGTAGTAGCCCTCCAGAATCTCAGGCTGAATTCTTTCACGTCACCTACTAACTGAGCCTGCTAACTGAAGGTGCCAAGGATTGAACTTGGGACCTTCTGCATGCCAAGCAGATGCTCTACCACTGAGCCATGGTGTCCTCCTAAAGAAACCGGCCTTTTACTGAGTTAGACCCATGTCCTTTAAACAGGAGATGGCAGGGATTGAACCTGGGACCTTCTGCATGCCAAGCAGATGCTCTACCCCACACATTAACCATCGTCCTCTCAAAATCATGGGATTCCAGGGGTCCCAAACCTTTTTTGAGTCTGCTACCTCTGGAATTCTGACACAGGGTGGTGGACACAACTACAAAATGGCTGCCATGGGAAGCGGGGATAGTCACAAAATGGCTGCCACAGATGGTGGAGACAACCTCAAATCAGCTGGCGCATGAGGAACTTCTGAGAGTATCACAGTGGGGACTTCTGTGGTAGCCGACAGTGCTTAGAACCTTGAACAGCAGTGGTCTTTAAGAACATAAGAGAAGCCATGTTGGATCAGGCCAATGGCCCATCCAGTCCAACACTCTGTGTCACAGAAGAACATAAGAGAAGCCATGTTGGATCAGGCCAATGGCCCATCTAGTCCAACACTCTGTGTCACATAAGAATATAAGAGAAGCCATGTTGGATCAGGCCAGTGGCCCACCCAGTCCAACACTCTGTGTCACATAAGAACATAAGAGAAGCCATGTTGAATCAGGCCAGTGGCCCATCCTGTCCAACACTCTGTGTCACTCAGTGGCCAAAAAAACCCAGGTGCCATCAGGAGGCCCACCAGTGGGGCCAGGGCACTAGAAGCCCTCCCACTGTGCCCTCCCCACCAAGAACACAGAGCATCACTGCCCCAGGCATAAGAACATAAGAGAAGCCATGTTGGATCAGGCCAATGGCCCATCCAGTCCAACTTTCTGTGTCACACAGTGGCCAAAAAATCCAGGCGCCATCAGGAGGTCCATCAGTGGGGCCAGGACGCTAGAAGCCCTCCCACTGTTGCCCCCCCAAGCACCAAGAATACAGAGCATCACTGCCCCAGACAGAGAGTTCCAACAAGATGCTGTGGCTAAGAGCCACTGATAGACTTCTGCTCCATGTATTTGGGAGTAGACAGAAGTCAATGGATCTAAGATGAAACCCGTATTCCCAGGATATTTGATCTCCAGGGCCCATCTTCCATCCTAGATCATGGGAATCCACTCAGAAAGGAATTCTCTCTTTTGGCATTCTCCTAAAGCACACTCAGCAGAAACATCCAGGGCTGCCTCCTCCTTCCAGAAACTGCAGTCTGAAGCAAAAACTAACATTCATGTTTACTCAGGGAGAACTTCCAGCGGTTGCAATTACCGAGCTAAGATGGAGACGGTGGACAACATCTGGCGAGGAACTTCTGTTTGTGTTCATTTCCTTCTCTTCGCTCGGCCGAGATCGAGGAAACAGTCTTGCGGCCTGAAAGCAGGAGCTGGAAGAATGGGAGATTCAGCTTAATTAGGAGAAGGTTTGTTTTATGAATCACTGGAACGGTTGCTTGCAAGAGGAGAGCTCCCCATATGGGCCAATCAAAGACGGTAGAGGCGGTAATTAATAAAAATGGGTAATGATCGACCATCTGGCCGCGGTGTTTGTTCTTCGGTGCGGGACGAGCATCGAGTCCTGATTAGGTATTCACCCTCTGAGCTTCTACAGATGTTCGAGGTGGTAGGACCCACAAGCTGCCGGAGACACCGATGAAATTGCTCCAGCGCCAGAAGGTGATTTAATGGACCAAGGGGAAGAGGGTGGGAGGAAGGAGAGGAGCGAGGGGCGTAGACGTGTCAGCTGCCCGGATCCGCGGTTAATTGGTGCTTGCAGAAAATGCTGATGAGATCAGTACATCAGGAGGTCAAGGGGAAACAAAGTCGAGGGCGATGGGGCGGAGAAGAAGAGGACAGGGATGCTGGCCTCGATCCAGGTGCGTTAGGCCATGGAAGAGGCTGGAATGAATCTATAATATAGTGGGTTCAATGCAAAGAAGAAGAAGAATTGCAGATTTGTACCCCGCCCTTCTCCCTGAAACAGAGACTCAGAGCGGCTTACAATCTCCTTTATCTTCTCCCCCCAATCTCCTTTATCTTCTTTCCCCGCAACAGACATCCTGTGAGGTGGGTGAGACTGTATGTAGTTGGCCCCACTGGTCAGTCTTCTTTAGCTATTAGTTACCATGCTGTAACTCAAATAAAGAGCTATGATCACTGCCACCATGTCACTTCACAGAGAACCAGTTTGGTGTAGTGGTTAAGTGTGCGGACTCTTATCTGGGAGAACCGGGTTTGATTCCCCACTCCTCCACTTGCAGCTGCTGGAATGGCCTTGGGTCAACCATAGCTCTCTTATCTGGGAGAACTGGGTTTGATTCCCCACTCCTCCACTTGCACCTGCTGGAATGGCCTTGGGTCAGCCAGAGCTCTCTTATCTGGGAGAACTGGGTTTGATTCCCCCCTCCTCCACCTGCAGCTGCTGGAATGGCCTTGGGTCAGCCATATTTCTGGTAGGAGTTGTCCTTGAAAGGGCACTGTTGTAAGAGCTCTCTCAGTCCCACCCACCTCACAGGGTGTCTGTTGCAAAGGGAGGAGATTGTAAGCCACTCTGAGTCTCTGATTCAGAGAGACGGGTGGGGTATAAATCTGCAGTCTTCTTCTTAATCTGTCATTCTCTTTTTCGGTGGTGGTGGTGGGGGGTAGGTTTTCCTCTTTAGAAATCCTATGAAATAAAATGAAAAATGAGTGATCAAGCCGCCCTGAGCCACTTGTGGGAAGGGCGGGATATAAATCTTAAATAAATAAATAAAGTACTGTGTTGGAAAACCCAAGTTTAGCATTGAAATCTGAACTAGATTCTGCTGTCCGTTGGGGAGTGGGGAATCACTGCAGGGCCAGATCCGTAGAATCCAGCTGGTGCGGAACCCACTGCAGATGGCCTTATTCCCAAACCTCTCCTCTGACTGTATTGCTGCAGTGAGCAAGAGATAGCCCCCCCCCACACCCTTGAAATTGAGGAGAACTCCATAGCGCTAATCGGGGCTTTTTTTGTAGCAGGAACTCCTTTGCATATTAGGCCACATGCCCCTGATGTAGCCAATCCTCCAAGAGCTTACAGTAGGCCCTGTACGAAGAGCCCTGTAAGGAATTCTAGCAGGAACTCCTTTGAATATTAGGTAGGCATCCCAAATCTCCCGCCCTGGCGGGAGAACACTGGATTTTGAGCCTCCTCCCCCGGTCTGCAAATATTCGGAAGCGGGAGGGGGGACGATGCTTTCCTCCTCACAGCGCCGGGCCGCCGCAGCAACACCAGCGCAGCGCCGCCACCACAAGCGCTGCTGGCCCAGGCCCATCACCGCGGCTGCGGCCCGAGCTACAGGCTGCCAGTGCCTGAGGAGAGCGGCAGAGGGTCTCCTCTCCCCCCCCCCCCCTTTGATCCTGCCTTCTGGGAGGGACTTGCGAGATTTTTTTTTACAATAAATACCAATTGCCCTTCCTTCCGAGGAGCGGCTGTAGCTGGGAAGGAGCGATCAGGAAAGTCAAAGGGAGGAAAGGTAAAACAGAAAAACAACAACCCCATGCAAGCCCCCCCCCCCCATCTGAGGCTGCCAATTACAGGCCGTTTTCCAACTCGACCCCGAAGAAAAGCTAAAACCGGCATGAGGAAGCCCGCGCCTGCCTGCACTCTTTGCTTTCTTCCTGAGTGAGAAGGAAGCCGTCCACTTTCTTAACGCTTGCAAGGTCCGGGTAAAGTTAGAGAGTCCAGCGGCTCCTTTAAGACCAGCAAAGTGCTATTCAAGGTATGAGCTTTCGTGTGCACGGCACGCACACCTCAAATACGCAAGGTCTGGGTAAATAATTTTAAAAGCACATTATGCGGTGGAAAAAAAGGCCAGCAAGGCATCGCAACCAGCCAGGCAAGACTGCCTCCCTAGCGAGAGAGAGCATGTGACTTACCAGACTGGGGAGGAAACTGACTGCTGGGCATTCATTATTCCCTATGGAAACCGATTCCCAAAGGGAATAATGGAGAATTGATCAGCGGGTATCTGGTACTCTGGGGGGGGGGGGCTGTTTTTTGAGGTAGAGGCACCAGATTTTCAGCATAGCATCTGATGCCTCTCCTCAAAAGACCCTCCAAGATTCAAAAAGATCTGACCGCGGAGTCCAATGCTATGAGCCCCCAAATAAGGTGCCCCTATCTTTTATTAATTCCAAGGAGGGAAGGCATTGAAAAGGTGTGTGGTCCTTTTCAATGTGATGGACAGAACTTCCTTTGGAGTTCAATTATGCTTGTCACAACCTTGCTCCTGGCTCCACCCCAATGTCTCCTGGCTCCACCCCCAAACTCTCCTGGCTCCACCCCCAAAGTCCCCAGATATTTCTTGAATTGGACTTGGCAACCCTAATATTAGGCCACGTGCCCCTGATGTAGGCAATCCTCCAAGAGCTTACAGTAGGCCCTGTAAGAAGAGCCCTGTAAGGAATTCTAGCAGGACCTCCTTTGCCTATTAGGCCACACACCCCTGATGTAGCCAATCCTCCAAGAGCTTACAGTAGGCCCTGTACGAAGAGCCCTGTAAGGAATTCTAGCAGGACCTCCTCTGCATATTAGGCCACACACCCCTGATGCAGCCAATCCTCCTGGAGCTCTCAGCAGGCCCTGCACGAAGAGCCCTGTAAGGAATTCTAGCAGGACCTCCTTTGCATATTAGGCCACACACCCCTGATGCAGCCAATCCTCCTGGAGCTCTCAGCAGGCCCTGTACGAAGAGCCCTGTAAGGAATTCTAGCAGGACCTCCTTTGCATATGAGGCCACACACCCCTGATGCAGCCAATCCTCCTGGAGCTCTCAGCAGGCCCTGTACGAAGAGCCCTGTAAGGAATTCTAGCAGGAACTCCTTTGCATATTAGGCCACACACCCCTGATGCAGCCAATCCTCCTGGAGCTCTCAGCAGGCCCTGTACGAAGAGCCCTGTAAGGAATTCTAGCAGGACCTCCTTTGCATATTAGGCCACACACTCTGATGCAGCCAATCCTCCTGGAGCTCTCAGCAGGCCCTGCACGAAGAGCCCTGTAAGGAATTCTAGCAGGACCTCCTTTGCATATTAGGCCACACACCCCTGATGCAGCCAATCCTCCTGGAGCTCTCAGCAGGCCCTGTACGAAGAGCCCTGTAAGGAATTCTAGCAGGACCTCCTTTGCATATTAGGCCACACACCCCTGATGCAGCCAATCCTCCTGGAGCTCTCAGCAGGCCCTGTACGAAGAGCCCTGTAAGGAATTCTAGCAGGACCTCCTTTGCATATTAGGCCACACACCCCTGATGCAGCCAATCCTCCTGGAGCTCTCAGCAGGCCCTGCACGAAGAGCCCTGTAAGGAATTCTAGCAGGACCTCCTTTGCATATTAGGCCACACACCCCTGATGCAGCCAATCCTCCTGGAGCTCTCAGCAGGCCCTGTAAGAAGAGCCCTGTAAGGAATTCTAGCAGGACCTCCTTTGCATATTAGGCCACACACCCCTGATGCAGCCAATCCTCCTGGAGCTCTCAGCAGGCCCTGTACGAAGAGCCCTGTAAGGAATTCTAGCAGGACCTCCTTTGCATATGAGGCCACACACCCCTGATGCAGCCAATCCTCCTGGAGCTCTCAGCAGGCCCTGTACGAAGAGCCCTGTAAGGAATTCCAGCAGGACCTCCTTTGCATATTAGGCCACACACCCCTGATGCAGCCAATCCTCCTGGAGCTCTCAGCAGGCCCTGTACGAAGAGCCCTGTAAGCTCTTGGAGGATTGGCTGCATCAGCGGGGTGTGGCCAAATATGCAAAGAAATTCCTGCTACAAAAGAGAGCCCTTCCAAAGGGAAACGACAACCAAGGAATCAGAAAGAGACTGAGACTGGGAAAGGCAGCCGTGAAGGAGCTGGAAAAGATTGTTAAGTGTAAGGAGGTGTTCCGGGCACACCCGGTCAAGTTAATTCGTGCCACGATACTCCCCATGACTATATATGGGTATGAAAGTTGGACAATGAAGAAAGCAGACAGGAAGAAAGTGGATTGCTTTGAAATATGGTGCTGGAGGAGAGTTTAACGGATACCGCGGAATGCCAAAAAAGTTATCAAAACTGAACTCTCCGTGGAAGCTAAAATGGCCAAATTGAGGTTATCATACTTCAGTAATGGGCTTTTTTTATAGCAGGAACTCCTTTGCATGTTAGGCCACACCCCCCGATGTAGCCAATCCTCCAAGAGCTTGCAGTCGGCCCTGTACTAAGAGCCCTGTAAGCTCCAGGAGGACTGGCTACATCAGGGGGTTGTGGCCTGATATGCAAAAGAGTTCCTGCTACCAAAAAAAAAAGAAAGAAAGCCCTGGCGCTCATCTAAATTAGATTCCCCCACCGTGGTCAAAAACGCTGCTGGCTCATCGATCCCGCGGCGCTGACATCAGCACGGAAGCCACGATGAGTCTCGGACATTCAGCTCGGGATGAGTGATGCACGGAGACTGTTCAGTGTGTGTAGGAGGGAGGTGTCATCTGGTTTTCCTGACCCCCCAAGGGGGCTGAGGGTGTTCAGAAAGGACAGTTGTCACTGAAGGATCTGGAGAGCTTCCATTCCATCCTGACTAAGGCACGGGTGACTCATCAGAAAGTGACTTCCACAATGCACTACACACACACACACACATCTATAATTCTTCAGTCCTATTGCCCCACAGTAATGCTTATCAGCAAGCATTTCCTGTTTTAGCCCAGAGGGAGCTGAAAATCCCTTTCGTTCCTCAGAGGGCCTTGCCTAGGATAGGATTAGAGTGGTGGAGAAGGTTAACTGAACACAGTGGGATTTACTTCTGTGTAGGCATGGAGAACAGGCAGAGAAGGAATGCTGTTTTGGCTCCCTGTCTACCCAGCACCCTGAAACCCTGGGACTGCCTGTGGTTCACCACGACCTCATTGAGTACCTCCAGCTCTGGCACCCTAGGCAATCCCCTAGATTTGTCTCTTGGGCTCTTGCAATCCCCTGCAAAATCACTCCAGTCTGAACCCATGGAGTTCAATGGGCAAAGAATGGAGTAACTTCAGACAGGAGTGCACTGTAAGAATGCAAGTCTCTGCATGCATAACTGGGGCAATATCGCCATAGAGAGTCAGTTTGGTGTAATGGTTAAGTGCGTGGACTCTTATCTGGGAGAAGCGGGTTTGATTCCCCATTCCTCCACTTGCAGCTGCTGGAATGGCCTTGGGTCAGCCATAGCGCTCTTATCTGGGAGAACTGTGTTTGATTCCCCACTCCTCCACTTGCAGCTGCTGGAACGGCCTTGGGTCAGCCAGAGCTCTCTTATCTGGGAGAAGCGGGTTTGATTCCCCACTCCTCCACTTGCAGCTGCTGGAACGGCCTTGGGTCAGCCATAGCTCTGGCAGAGCTGTCCTTGAAAGGGCAGCTGCTGTCAGAGCTCTCTCAGCCCCACCCACCTCCCAGGGTGTCTGTCGTGGGGGAGGAAGGGAAAGGAGATGGTGACTGCTCTGAGACTCAGAGTATAGGGTGGGATATAAATCCAATATCTTCTTCTGAGTAATCAATAAAGTGAGTGTTGGCCAATCCCAACCTAGAGTTTTCATCGCGGTCCAGCCCTGTCTCCAAACTGAAATTCTACACTTGAATCATAGAAAACAACTCTATGAGTTTATGATACTAGTGTAGGAAATCAGTTTGGGGACAGGGCTGAACCAGGATTAAAGGTCTAGTGTGGAATCCAGGCTCAAATTCTCACTGCCTTAGAAGCTTGGACCCGTCACATGCTCTGACTCTCAGTTCCCTCATAAGATGGATGTACAGTTCCCAGGACAAGCCCGGAAACCAGTGGGAAGGTTGTTGGTGGGGATATGTGAGGCGATGTCACTATGTCACTTCAGAGTAGGCCCTAGAAATGACAATAGGTAGCTCTAGGAATTGGGGTAAACTACATGGTAAACCATAAAGTTTCTAACAATTCCTAGAGCTACCTGTTCTCACTTCTAGGCTGTATCTAAAAGTGCTGTCAGAGGATGCTGGTGGGGTTTTTTGTTTGCTTTTATCGCACCACAGCTTGGATCAGTGGTGACAAATGCAACCATCACTATCCTAGGTGGTTGTGGGGCAAAAGGGAGATGAGAACATACGAACATGAGAGAAGCCATGTTAGATCAGGCCAGTGTCCCATCCAGTCCAACACTCTGTGTCACAGAAGAACATAAGAGAAGCCATGTTGGATCAGGCCAGTGGCCCCTTCAGTCCAACACTCTGTGTCACATAAGAACATAAGAGAAGCCATGTTGGATCAGGCCAGTGGCCCCTCCAGTCCAACACTCTGTGTCACATAAGAACATAAGAGAAGCCATGTTGGATCAGGCCAGTGACCCATCCAGTCCAACACTCTGTGTCACATAAGAACATAAGAGAAGCCATGTTGGATCAGGCCAGTGGCCCATCCAGTCCAACACTCTGTGTCACAGAAGAACATAAGAGAAGCCATGTTGGATCAGGCCAGTGGCCCATCCAGTCCAACACTCTGTGTCACATAAGAACATAAGAGAAGCCATGTTGGATCAGGCCAGTGGCCCCTCCAGTCCAACACTCTGTGTCACATAAGAACATAAGAGAAGCCATGTTGGATCAGGCCAGTGGCCCCTTCAGTCCAACACTCTGTGTCACAAAAGAACATAAGAGAAGCCATGTTGGATCAGGCCAGTGGCCCCTCCAGTCCAACACTCTGTGTCACATAAGAACATAAGAGAAGCCATGTTGGATCAGGCCAGTGGCCCCTTCAGTCCAACACTCTGTGTCACAAAAGAACATAAGAGAAGCCATGTTGGATCAGGCCAGTGGCCCATCCAGTCCAACACTCTGTGTCACATAAGAACATAAGAGAAGCCATGTTGGATCAGGCCAGTGGCCCCTCCAGTCCAACACTCTGTGTCACATAAGAACATAAGAGAAGCCATGTTGGATCAGGCCAGTGGCCCCTTCAATCCAACACTCTGTGTCACATAAGAACTTAAGAGAAGCCATGTTGGATCAGGCCAGTGGCCCATCCAGTCCAACACTCTGTGTCACTCAGGGGCAAAAAATTTATACACACACACACACACACACACATATATATATACACACTGTGGCTAATAGCGACTGATGAACCTCTGCTCCATATTTTTATCCAATCCCCTCTTGAAGCTGGCTATGCTTGTAGCCGCCACCACCTCCTGTGGCAATGAATTCCACATGTTAATCACCCTTTGGGTGAAGAAGTACTTCCTTTTATCCATTTTAACCTGTCTGCTCAGCAATTTCATCGAATGCCCACGAGTTCTTGTATTGTGAGGAAGATCTTGTAAGTCATGTTGGGTCCCCACTGGGAGGGCAAATGTGGATATAAATGAAGAAAATAAAGAAATAAATCTCTTAAACAGAATTACATTTTCCCAAGTCTATTAAAGAGAGCCAGCTTGACGCAGTGGTTAAGAACAGCAGACTGTAATCTGGAGAACTGGGTTTGATTTCTCACTCCTCCTCCACATGCAGCCAGCGGAATGACCTTGGACTAGTCCCATTTCTCTGTGTGCTGTTCTCTCAAGAGCAGTTCTCCCAGAGCTCTCTCAGCCCCGCCTCCCTCATAAGGTGCCTCTTGTGGGGAAAAAAGGGAAAGGCAATTGTAAGCTGCTGTGAGCCTCCGAGTGAAGGACAGCGGATAAATCCAATCTCCTCCTCCTTCTTGACATGAATTTTAGGAGAGCTGAGCATTGCCCGGGATTGAACCGGAAGTCACCGTTCCGTACTGTCTTGGTTTTAGCGCCTGCTCTTCGAAGGGCTGGGGAAAGAGGAGACAGAAGGGGCGGCTGCGACACCATCTCCCGTGGAAACGTTCCCCCTTTAAAACATCGCAATTTCTCTCAGCTGCAACCCCGCAAGCCTAAAAATGCTGAGCACTGTTTGAAAGAGTGTCAAGACTCAAGTGGGCCTTAAAACAAGCGCCTTAAGAGACGTGGATTCACCTAGTTCCACGCGGAGGAGAGAACGAGAAGGAATCGTTGGACACCGTTTAGCTGCCTCAGCTCGTGTCGGTACACCGTGGCCTGTATAAAGGTTTCCTGGTTTTGCTCGATGGCCTGATTCACCGGGGGGGGGGGGGGGGACAGCTTGTGCTGCTCCTATGTCCCTAACTTGGTGAACAGCATGTCTGCCATGGGAATGCCGCATGAATGAAAGGAGGATGAGGCTGTTTGCACATGATGAGAGTCTGTGCCTAAGCTGTAGTGCGTGGACTGCTCGAGTTCATTCCACGTCACATCCTTGCAGGGGGTGTTTGGGAACATCAGGCAACCGGACTCATGCTGTGGGTATCTCGGCGTCCCTGAGTACATCTCCTGCCTGATGTTCCCAAACACCCCCTGCAAGGACTTTTGCCAGTGCACCTTGAGTCAGATCTGCTTTAGCTGTAGAACAGGGGTGTCAAACATGCAGCCTGAGGGCCAAATCAGGCCCCCAGAAGGCTCCTATCAGGCCCCCAAGCAACTGGCTGCTTCCTTCTCCCTCTCTCTCTCTCGCTTCCTTCTGCATCACAGCTTGCTTTGCCAGGCTTGCTCCATCGCACAGGAGCTACAGAGCAAAGCCTCTGTTTTCTCCATTGGCTGAGGCTCCTCCCTTGGGGAGGAAGCGGGGGGGGGGAGAGCTTGCTTTGCCAGCTCTCTCAATTCTTTCCTTACGATCCTGTACACTGTAGGGTTTCTGTGCACGCACCTTCTCACTCAGACTTACTGAGCTCTATTCTGCCCCAACCCATGCTGCGCTGGCAACCCACTCCGCCGGGAGCTGTTTAAAGGAACGGTACAATTACACACAGGTTGTATCAACCGGTCACAAATAAATGCCATTTTAAAAAAAGATATACCATTCATTCCCTCCCTGAACGGTTGCTGAGCCATTTAGGCTAGCCATCTGGAGTTCTGAAAAATCTCGATTCAGTTCCGTTTAGTTGAGCACTGGAGCCGAACAGAGCTGGGGGTTGGTTCGCACGGAAACACGGGAAGTTTGTCCAACATGCTTCGTGTGGAATTTGTTGCACCCATATCTGCTATCAGGGGTCCTTTTGTAGAAAAATAGGTGGTGGAGCTCATTAGCATAATTCATTCGCATATGCCACCCCCCCACCAGCCAAAAGCAAGAAAGGAGAGCCCCGAGTGAGCGAGGCCTCCTTGGGCTGGCTAGAGATCCAGCCAGCCCAAGCAGGCCTCACTCACCTGGGGCTCTCCTGGGCCGCCGCCCCCAGTCAAAAGCCACCTGCCGCCCAAAATCACATCAGAAGTGGAGAAAGGGTGGTGTGAGCTTCTCCAGGGGTTGAGGGCAGCTGGGTGTGTGGCAAAGCCCCTGGTGGCCGCCTGGCTGCCTGCTCTCTTAATCCAGGGATTGTTATGCAGCTGCACCTCCTATTCAGGGCCAGATTAAACCCTGTGGAGGCCCCTAAGCAGTTAAGAACATAAGAACATAAGAGAAGCCATGTTGGATCAGGCCAACAGCCCATCCAGTCCAACACTCTGTGTCACATAAGAGAAGCCATGCTGGATCAGGCCAATGGCCCTTCCAGTCCAACACTCTGTGTCACACAGTGGCAAAAAAATTTTTATATATACACACACACTGTGGCTAATAGCCACTGATGGACCTGTGCTCCATATTTTTATCTAAACCCCTCTTGAAGGTGGCTATGCTTGTGGCCGCCACCACCTCCTGTGGCAGTGAATTCCACATGTTAATCACCCTTTGGGTGAAGAAGTACTTCCTTTTATCCATTTTAACCTGGCTGCTCAGCAATTTCATCGAATGCCCACGAGTTCTTATATTGTGAGAAAGGGAGAAAAGTACTTCTTTCTCTACTTTCTCCATCCCATGCATTATCTTGTAAACCTCTATCATGTCACCCCGCAGTCGACGTTTCTCCAAGCTAAAGAGCCCCAAGCGTTTCAACCTTTCTTCATAGGGAAGTGCTCCATCCCTTTAATCATTCTAGTTGCCCTTTTCTGGACTTTCTCCAAGTCCAGTTGAAATCTTGGGGCCACGGCCCCCACTGCAGCCTGTTCAAAAGCCCCTTTGACGAAGCTGCAGGGGAGAGGCAGAGAGAGGCAAACTTGGCGAAGACGCCAGCAGCAGCCGCACCAGGCAAGTCGGGCGAAGAGCGGCTCAGTTACTAGCTGTGTGTGCAGGGTGGGAGGGCTGCAAGCAGGGAGGAAATGTTGGGGGGGGAGCCAGCCCAGAGCCCCTAAAGGTATGGGGGTCCATAGGTCGGTGCCTACTTGGCCTGATTGATAAGCTGGCCCTGCTCCTATTCAATGGACAAGGCAGGTGGGGAGGAAGAGGGGGAATCCTCAGAAAGGTTCAGGAGCTGTGCTCCTGTGTGCTCCTGCTAAATCTGAGGCCTGCCTGCTGTAAAAGGGAGGGGGCATGGAGGGGGAATGAAAAGACCAAGGATGGGAAACAGGGTGGCGGCGAGAACCAAATTCCACGTTGTCTGTTAGCCTTAAAAGGTTCAGTTGGTATTTTTAGGGGGCACTCTGGCAACCCTATGCAGTTTACATTTCTTTAGAAGGCACTATAAAAGCTGAAGCAAATGCACTGGATTTTTTTTTTTTCTTTCCGAAGGAGAAAATGGAATGTTGCAGTTGTGTTCCGGTTTCTGAGCATTCAGCTGACCCGTTGGGCTGCTGAGGTGCTCTGAGTACATCTCCGGTCACTGCTGAAGTCTCTCTTCATGGGGAGTTCTCCAAGGTCCTGAATCTAGACACTTCCCAGCAGATACAGATCCTGGAGAACAGTCTGGCCTAACTTTTCTCCTGGAAATTCTAACTTTTCTGTGCTCAGGGAAGGGGTATTATTCCATTGGGCAAGCATCAGACAATGCAGCGAATTTCCTCCCCCAACGTGCCACTGAAAGTGGCACTGTTGAGGAAGATTTGCTAGCTGCATCTAATGAAGGGAAAAATTCACCCCTTCTTTCTGCCCTGTTCACGGTCCTCTTCCTCGAACTGGTGAGTAGCATGGACATCTCTGCTGCTGCTGAAACAACAGAGCAATCCCTATTCCTTGCAAGTTTGGTGTAGTGGTGAAGTGCGCAGACTCTTATCTGGGAGAACCGGGTTTGATTCCCCACTCCTCCACTTGCATCTGCTGGAATGGCCTTGGGTCAGCCATAGCTCTTGCAGGAGTTGTCCTTGAAAGGGCAGCTGCTGTGAAAGCCCTCTCAGCCCCACCCACCTCACAGGGTGTCTGTTGTGGGGGAGGAGGAGGAAGAAGAATCTTTTAAATTCTTTTTTTACTGTTATAAACCTCAAGTTATCAAATTTTAACATGCAAATTCTTTGTGGGACTTTTTATAAGATACTTCTGAGGTTGTTCTAGATGACTAAAATGTTCTAGTCAATGACTGTAATAATAAACTGAACAGAAGAAGAAATTGGATTTATATCCTGCCCTACACTCAGAATCTCAGTCTCAGAGCAGTCACAATCTCCTTTACCTTCCCCCCGCCACAACACACAACCTGTGAGGTAGGTAGGGCTGAGAGAGCTCTGACAGAATCTGCCCTTTCAAGGACAACTCTGCGAGAGCTATGGCTGACCGAAGGCCATTCCAGCAGCTGCGAGTGGAGGAGTGGGGAATCAAACCCTGCTCTCCCAGATAAGAGTCTGTGCACTTCACCACTACACCAAACTGGCTCTCTGAGATTGTGAACCACTCTGAGATTCAAAGTGGAGGGCAGGGTATAAATCCAATATCTTCCTCTTCTTCATTCTAAGCACCGAAGTCTAGCTCCATCATTCCCCTTGCAGCCAGGATCTGAAAATGAAACAAAACCCATGTCTCCTCCCCCACCCTCGCCATTTTCAGCATTGCTATCTCTTCTCCCCCTAACAACTTGGGGGAAATCACGGCTTGCTCCTCCTTCCGCATTGACTTTCAGCAGGCTCAGGTGTCAGCCGGCTTTCTCCCCGCTCCTCAGCCGGGGAAGAGAGAAAGATGAATCAGAGGAAAAGAGCTCTCCGTTTCCTGTGATGAAAAGCAGAGGCTCATTATGGCGTTTAGACACAAGATTGATCGGCCTTTGCAGAGGGTAGCTGACATCTGGGAAGCCAGAAGGGTTTTGGAGGCCAGGAAGGAGAGAGAAGGAGCAAAAGGGCTGAGGGGCACAGAGACAGAAGGAACTCTGGATGCCGGGAAGAGAAGGGAGGGAAGGAGGCTGCACGTGCTCAAAGGGTGGGGGAACTCTGGCAGGATAAAGAAAGAAAGCTACTGCCCCGAGTTACCATGCTCAAAAGAGTTTTTGACTGAACAAATGCAATTTTGGGCTGTATCAGCAGACGTCTAGTGTCCAGATCACGTGAAGTGATGGTATCGCTTTACTCTGCTCTGGTAAGACCTCACCGGGAGTCTTGTGTTCAGTTTTGGGCACCACATTTTAAGAAGGATATAGACAAGCTGGAACGGGTCCAGAGGGGGGGGCGACGAAGATGGTGAGGGGTCTGGAGACCGAGTCCTATGAGGAAAGGTTGAAGGAGCTGGGGATGTTGAGCCTGGAGAGGAGGCGGCTGAAAGGTGATAGGATCACCATCTTCCAGTACTTGAAGGGCTGTCCTATAGAGGATGGTGTGGAATTGCGAAAGCAACGTCGCCCCAGAGTCGGAAACGACTGGTGCTTGCACAGGGGACTACCTTTACCTTTAGAGCCCCGTGGCGCAGAGTGATAAAACTGCAGTACTGCAGTCGAAGCTCTCTGCTCACGACCTGAGTTCGATCCCAGCAGAAGCTGGTTCAGGTAGCCGGCTCAGGTTGACTCAGCCTTCCATCCTTCCGAGGTCGGTCAAATGAGTCCGCAGCTTGCTGGGGGGGAAGCGTAGATGACTGGGGAAGGCAAGGGCAAACCACCGCGTTAAAAGTCTTCTGTGAAAACGTTGTGAAAGCAACGTCGCCACAGAGTCGGAACTGACTGGTGCTTGCGCAGGAGACCTTTCCTTTCCTGTGCCCTTTACAAAGTTTATATCTCTGCTGCCTAATCTTAAATAGGAACCCAACGTGGCCCGGCACAACAAGGTCTCATTTATGTCAGATCTGGCCCTCATCATAAATGAGTTTGACACCTTTGTTCTAGTATATTTGCCCCGGACTGTTGAGCAGTCAATGAAAGGGGCAGCAAAATTACACAGATCTGGAAAGGATATTATAGCATTTGAAAAAGTGCAGAAAAGGGCAACTAGAACGATTACAGGCTTGGAACACTTTCCCTATGAAGAAAGGTTAAAACATTTGGGGCTCTTTAGCTTGGAGAAACGTTGACTGCGGGGTGACAGGATAGAGGTTTACAAGATTATGCATGGGATGGAGAAGGTAGAGAAAGAAGTACTTTTTCTCCCTTTCTCACAATACGAGAACTCGTGGACATTCGATGAAATTGCTGAGCAGTCGGGTTAGAATGGATAAAAGGAGGTACTTCTTCACCCAAAGGGTGGTTAACCTGTGGAATTCACTGCCACAGGATGTGGCGGCGGCTACAAGCATAACCAGCTTCAAGAGGGGGTTAGATAAAAATATGGAGCAGAGGTCCATCAGTGGCTATTAGCCACAGTGTGTATATGTGTGTGTGTGTGTGTGTGTGTGTGTATATATATATATATATATATATATATATATATATATATATATATATATATAATTGGCCACTGTGTGATACAGAGTGTTGGACTGGATGGGCCACTGCCCTGATCCAACAGGGCTTCTCTTATGTTCTTCTGTGACACAGAGTGTTGGACTGGATGGGCCATTGGCCTGATCCAACATGGCTTCTCTTATGTTCTTCTGTGACACAGAGTGTTGGACTGGATGAGCCATTGGCCTGATCCAACATGGCTTCTCTTATGTTCTTCTGTGACACAGAGTGTTGGACTGGATGGGCCGTTGGCCTGATCCAACATGGCTTCTCTTATGTTCTTCTGTGACACAGAGTGTTGGACTGGAGGGGCCATTGGCCTGATCCAACATGGCTTCTCTTATGTTCTTCTGTGACACAGAGTGTTGGACTGGAGGGGCCATTGGCCTGATCCAACATGGCTTCTCTTATGTTCTTCTGTGACACAGAGTGTTGGACTGGAGGGGCCATTGGCCTGATCCAACATGGCTTCTCTTATGTTCTTCTGTGACACAGAGTGTTGGACTGGAGGGGCCATTGGCCTGATCCAACATGGCTTCTCTTATGTTCTTCTGTGACACAGAGTGTTGGACTGGGTGGGCCACTGGCCTGATCCAACATGGCTTCTCTTATGTGCTTCTGTGACACAGAGTGTTGGACTGGATGGGCCACTGGCCTGATCCAACAGGGCTTCTCTTATGTGACACAGAGTGTTGGACTGGATGGGCCATTGGCCTGATCCAACATGGCTTCTCTTATGTTCTTCTGTGACACAGAGTGTTGGACTGGAGGGGCCATTGGCCTGATCCAACATGGCTTCTCTTATGTTCTTAAAGAAGCACATAGGGGCAGAGAGACTCTGGGTCACTTGGATGCTATGGGGGGGGGGTTCTCAGAGCAGATGTTGAGAAGAGCCATGGCCTGACTTCTGCTGCCCAGCTGTGTGTGTGTGTGGGGGGGGGTCTGATGAAATACAAAGCCTTGCACTGCTGTTACTCTTGGCCACCCAATGATTAATTCTCTTCCGCCGGCCTCCTCTCTCACTCTCTCAAATTACTTCTGGCAACGCTTGATGCTGCAACAGACCAAGGAGACGGCTCCGAGTGACAGGAAGGGGAGCCCGATATTGCGACGTCAGCTGTCAGCATCCCCCTCCTGCGAGACGAGAGAGGAAGAGGCGAAAGAACCCTCCGCTTCTCTTGCAAGCCGAAATAAAAATGAAACGCCAGTGGGCCTGGTCTGTTTTTCTCCGGACACCTCCTGCAACAGTGACTCCAGTTTTCTCCGTTGTTCAGTTGCACAGTCAAGTATGACTCTTTGCAACACCCCCCGCCAATCAGGTGATCCGATCCGCGCGGGTAAAACTGCGCCGCGGCCGCACTCCGTACCTGTCAGGACCAGCGTCCTGAAAGGGCTGCCCGCCGCCGCCTCTCCCATCCAGGAAGTGGGAAGGGGAGAAGTCAGCGGCAGCAGGCAGCCCTTTCAAGACGCTGGTCCTGACGGACACTAAGCACGGCTGCGGCGCGGTTTTACCCACGTGGATCGGATCACCTGATCGGCGGGGCTGTGTGCGCGCAGATGCCTTTGGATAGCCAGGAGCCTATCCCAGCTTTGAAATCTACGTGGGGAACGGAGGAGGAGGATGCTGGGGAGCGGCCAAACTACACGTTTACCTAGGGGGGAGGGAGAGAAGGCCGGATCTGCCACCCCTGCCCTGCCGGCGCCCTAGGCAACCACCTAGTTTGCCTAGCGGGGTAGCTGGCCCTGGTTCTTCCTAATGTTCAGCCGGAAACTTTAATTTCAACCCACTGGTTCTGGCCCTACCTTCTGGGGCCACAGAAAACAATTCCACACCATCCTCTAGAGGACAGCCCTTCAAGTACTTGAAGATGGTGATCCTATCACCTCTCAGCCGCCTCCTCTCCAGGCTAAACATGCCCAGCTCCTTCAACCTTTCCTCATAGGACTTGCTCTCCAGACCCCTCATCATCTTCATCGCCCTCCTCTGGACCCGTTCCAGCTTGTCTATATCCTTCTTTAAATGTGGCTGTGTCATGTTAAGTGTGATTGAGAAACCAAACGCAAGGGGAATGAAGAAGAGGGTGTAAATGAAGGAGAGAGGTTTATGTTCCTCAGTGGCTCCCGCTGCATTTTGCGGAACTGAGAAATGGTGGTCACCAGCGGTTCACAGAGACTTATTGCCTCTTGACCCCAGGGATTAGATTATCAAGGTCAGTCTTGTCCGCTCTGACCAACAGCCCTTCCTCAGGTTTGCAAGTTAAGGTCTTCCACATAACCTACTTCCTTATCTTTCTAACTGGAGACACCAGGGATGGAACCTGGGAATTTCTGCATGCCAAGCAGAGGCTCTACCGTAGACCAACAGATGACATAAACACTCCAAGAAGTTGCCTTCGACTGAGTCAGTCTTGTCTACTCAGACTGGCAGCAGCTCTCCAGGGTCTCAGGCAGAGGTCTTTCATGTCCCCTCCTCCCTAACCATTTTTGCTGGAGATATTGGGGATGGAACCTGGGACTTTCCACATGGAAAAGAGATGCTCTATCACAATAGCATTTACACCCAGGAAATTGTCCTTAACATTCTACTTAAAGAGGAGGAGAAGGAGGAGGAGAAGGATTGGATTTATACCCTCGGAGTCTCAGAGCAGCTTGCAATCTCCTTCCCTTCCTCTCCCCACGACAGACACCCTGTGAGGTAGGTGGGGCTGAGAAAGATCTGAGAGAGCTGTGACTGACCCAAGGTCACTCTGCTGGCTGTATGTGGAGGAGGAGTGGGAATCAAACCCAGTTCTCCAGCTTGGAGTCTGCCACTCTTAACTGCTAATCACACTGCTTTCCTACACCAGACCAGCTCTCCTTAGATGCTACCTAACTCAAATGTCAACTCAATATAGGAAAGAAGAAGACTGCAGATTTATACCCCGCCCATCTCTCTGAATCCGAGACTCAGAGCGGCTCACAATCTCCTATATCTTCCTCCCCCACAACAGACACCCCGTGAGGTGGATGGGGCTAAGAGGGCTCTCACAGAAGCTGCCCTTCAAGGACAACTTCTACGAGAGCTATGGCTGACCCAAGCCATTCCAGCAGCTGCAAGTGGAGGAGTGGGGAATCAAACCAGCTCTCCCAGATAAGAGTCCGCACACTTAACCACAACACCAAGCTGGCTCTCTGAAAAGTGAGTGGGTTTCCAAGAAATGGTTGTCAGGGAAGATATCAGGGAGAATCCAGCCATTGGAAGGTCACAGGGAAAACCTTAGAGGTCTTCTTTCTTAAACTGACCTGCCCCCCAAACCTCCTTGCAATCTGCCAACGTCTTTATCGTGCAAAACACAGTTGTAACCAACTGTTCTTCTCTTTCAATTTCAAACCATTGTCAGGAAGAAACTCTAAACCCTGTTTCCAAACAAAACAAGGAGTCTGACATTTAGTGGCGAAGAAAAATAACAGCCGATGATGTCTTTTATTAAAAAATATTAGGAGAGAAAGTGGGTACCTATTCCAGAAGCCTGTCCTGATTACAAAACACATCAAAATGTCATAACGAGGAAGCTGAAACAAGGGGGGGGGGGGGGGGGGTGAGGGGGAGTACTGTGGGGCGGGGGATTGGGGGGGGAGAGAACAGCAATGGCAATTCTTTTTAAAGAGAACAAAAGAGATCAAATCAAGAAAAATATACATTCCCCACCTTAAGTCAATAACAGCAGACTTCGCGCCCCATTTTGCTTCCCGCCGTAATGAGAGAACATTTGCCTTCCATAAGCGGGTACATATTATGCCGGAATCCAAATGAAAACAGAAGAGCAGGGAGACAAAGTGAAATATGATAATTTAAGATTGGATCCATGCAGCATTCCATCATTGTCAGAAGAGCGTTCGTGGCCTGAGGAACAAACTTTCCATTCTCACGTGTTCCTTTTGGGCGGAATGTGTTCCCCGGGAAGCTGATGCAGGCTGGGCCGGTAACTTGATTTTTGTGAAATCTATATTTTGAATCAAGGAAACCACGGGCCTTGGTATTGTCCGTTGGATCATCCCCATCTGTCCCAGGAAGCAAAGGAGTGGCAATACCTGTCGATGTCTCCTCCTTAGCTCCACTAGGACACATAAGAACCTCAGAAGAGCCCTGTTGGCTCAGACCAGTGGTCCATCATCATCAGAAGAAGACTGCAGATTTATACCCCACCCTTCTCTCTGAATCAGAGTCTCAGAGCAGCCTACAATCTCCTTTATCTTCCTCCCCCACAACAGACACCCTGTGAGGTGGGTGGGGCTGGAGAGGGCTCTCACAGCAGCTGCCCTTTCAAGGACAGAGTCTCAGAGCGGCTCACAATCTCCTTTCCCTTCCTCCCCCGTAACAGACACCCTGTGAGGTGGGTGGGGCTGGAGAGGGCTCTCACAGCAGCTGCCCTTTCAAGGACAGAGTCTCAGAGCGGTTCACAATCTCCTTTCCCTTCCTCCCCCACAACAGACACCCTGTGAGGTGGGTGGGGCTGGAGAGGACTCTCCCAGCAGCTGCCCTTTCAAGGACAACCTCTGCCAGAGCTATGGCTGACCCAAGGCCATTCCAGCAGGTGCAAGTGGAGAAGTGGGGAATGTAACCCGGTTCTCCCAGATAAGAGTCTGCACATTGACCACTACACCAAACATTTCTGGAGGAGGGATGGGTTGGATGAGAGGCCCAGTGGAACATCTCTGCCTTACAGCCCTGTGGAATTGAACTGTAAAAGATCCTAGAGGGCCTAGACTTCGTCTGGCAGAGAGTTCCACCAGGTAGGGGCCAGGGCCAAGAAAGGAAGCTAGGAAGGTGGTTGTCCAGTTGCACAGCTTGAGTTCGACTCTTCGCGGGCCCCATGGACCACATTGCACCAGGCCCTTCTATCTTCCACTGTCCTCCTAAGCCTGCTCAAATCCATGTTCTTTGCCATCGATTAACACTGTCTAACCGTGTAGATCGATCCAGGTGGGCAGCCGTTTTGGTCTGAAGCTGTAGAACAAAGTAGGAGTCCGGTAGCACCTTTAAGACCAACAAAGTTTTTCTCACTCCTCACATTACTGCAGTGCATCAAGTGAGATAACAAAACAATGTAAGCTGACATTCTGAATAAAACTTTGTTAGTCTTAAAGGTGCTACCGGACTCCTACTTTGTTCTACTGTCCAGCCATCTCATCCTTCGCTGTCCCCTTCTTCTTTTACCTTCAATCTTTCCAGCATCAGGGTCTTCTCCAGCGAGTGCATCCTTCTCGTTTGAGGGCCAAAGTATTTGAGCTGCAGCTTCACCATCTGACCTTCCAGGGAACAGTCAGGGCTGATTTCCCTTAGGACTGACTGATTGGATCTTCTTGCAGTCCAAGGGACTCTCAAGAGTCTTCTCCAGTGAGTGCTCCCTTCTCGTTTGGGGGCCAAAGTCTTTGAGCTTCAGCTTCAGCATCTGACCTTCCAGGAACAGTCAGGGCTGATTTCCCTTAGGACTGACTGATTGGATCTTACAGTCCAAGGGACTCTCAAGAGTCTTCTTACAGTCCAAGGGACTCTCAAGAGTCTTCTCCAGGGAGTGCTCCCTTCTCATTGGGAAGCCAAAGTCTTTGAGCTTCAGCATCTGACCTTCCAGGGAACAGTCTGGCTGATTTCCCTTAGGACTGACTGACTGGATTTTCTTGCAGTCCAAGGGACTCTCAAGAGTCTTCTTACAGTCCAAGGGACTCTCAAGAGTCTTCTCCAGTGAGTGCTCCCTTCTCGTTTGGGGGCCAAAGTATTTGAGGCTTCAGCTTCAACATCTGACCTTCAGGGAACAGTCAGGGTGGATTTCCTTTAGGTCCTGTAATGAAACAGTCAGATAGTCGCATTGGTCAAGCGGTCTGTACTACTGCATTACTACTTATCACTGTGAGCGCGTTCCAGGACTAGGTGGTTTCCACCTAGTTCAAAAGCTCATGCCTGGTTTGAGCTCAGTTTGAGACTGCTGTGCATTTTCAGGTTTCTGTAGTCTCCAAATCCGACTGCGCCATTCAACGGATGCCCCGCCCTGTCGATTGTCCTTGACTGATGCTATGGAATCTGTCTCGAGTCTCAGAGAGAGAAAACGGCTCTGCTCACCCCCTGCCACATAGTTTGTTAATCTTTAAGGTGCCACTGGACTCTTGTTCTTTTCTGCAGCTAGAGGTAAAGGTAGTCCCCTGTGCAAGCACCGGTCGTTTCCGACTCTGGGGTGACGTCGTATCAGGATGTTTTCATGGCAGACTTTTTACGGGGTGGTTTGCCCTTGCCTTCCCGTCATCTACACTTTCCCTCCCAGCAAGCTGGGGAGTCATTTGACTGACCTTGGAAGGATGGAAGGCTGAGTCAACCTTGAGCCAGCTACCTGAACCCAGCTTCTGCCGGGATCGAACTCAGGTCGTGAGCAGAGAGCTCGGACTGCGGTACTGCAGCTTTACCACTCTGCACCACAGAGCTACACATCTTGACCTATTTCTATGGAAAACAGTACATTTAGCCGAACAGAATGGAAATCCACCAAGCTTGTGATGTAAACGCAGATTGACTCACATTCTGGCTATATCGGAAGAAGCAAGCAGTGACTCATGAAAGCTCCTATCTTGCCCCAAATTTTGTTACTCTATAAGGTGCTACTGTGAACGATTGGCTTTTTTCTAGTGTTGAGGGCAGACTAACATGGCAACCCATCTTGATTTATAAATAACCTAAGTAAATAAAATGACCTCTCAGGGTACTAGCTAGAATGCATTTTGGAAAGAATAATAATAGCGAGCCAGTTTGGTGTAGTGGTTAAGAGCGCAGGCTCTAATCTGGGAGAACCGGGTTTGATTCCCCACTCCTCCACCCGCACCTGCTGGTGTGACCTTGGGTCACTCACAA